>NC_052490.1:15336427-15640831 GCF_009730915.1 Dioscorea cayenensis subsp. rotundata
ATACATGTATTGCTGTTAGTGAGCAATTTCTCAAGAATTTTCATCTCGTATCTGTGCAAGAGCTTCAATCCAATGGAACATTTATGTGTGTCTCTGAAACACATTGAGGAATCTTATATTGCTCCTCTTGTTGATCCTTTTTGACTTTAGCGAGGTAAAGGGAGGTACTAGTTGGTATCTCAAGTAATTCAATTTTTCCCTTTTCCATTGTTTCTCCCTACTATCA
Source organism: Dioscorea cayenensis subsp. rotundata (assembly GCF_009730915.1). Classification (NCBI taxonomy): domain Eukaryota; kingdom Viridiplantae; phylum Streptophyta; class Magnoliopsida; order Dioscoreales; family Dioscoreaceae; genus Dioscorea; species Dioscorea cayenensis. Next base: position 15,336,654 of record NC_052490.1, read on the forward strand.
ACCTTAGCATATGGACTATCGTGCACCAGCTACTTGATAAGTGCTCGAAAGTGTATAATTTTCTACATACACTCGTGTATTTAGTATAAGATTTTATATGTTTAGCACCTAATTAGTATGAAATTATATTCTTTTGTTCACCACGGCTTTTTATTCTGTTTTAGGGCCAAAGAAGCGAATTCAAGGGTGTTTAGAAGAAAAATGAACCAAGTTGCTAACCGTAGTTTTTACCACGTGACTTACACATGATCTATAGTGACATCTCACCATGGCCGTTGTCCACTCTGTAACATTATCGTTAACAAGATATAGTAGTGTGGACTCACTAGGGAGCAACCACGAGGCTACAGCAGCCCTTACCATGGTCACTGTAAATCCATCACGGCAGTAATCCACCCATACAACTCCTAGAGAAGTCGTGTTTCTGACGCGACTTAGAGCCAACATCAATATCTTAATCACCATGGGTATCATCAATGCCCCATGAGTGCCATAGCGGACGACACTATATAAACCCTAGGGCTTTCCTGATCAAAGGAATTCTTTTGAATAAGGTAGAGAAGTTGGAGTTATGTAGATCTAAGCAGCTGGAGATGCCTTTCTTCACTTTTCAACATATTTCAGTGAGTTTTCTAAAGGAGCGTCAACATACATCATTAGAAGAGGGCGTGCGAAGAGATTCGGTGCCATCTTATCAATCTTGGAATTCTCTCAACCTCAACCTTCAGAGATCTATTAGAGGGAGTTAGTTTAGGAATTTTTCATAGATTATTCTTTGTTCTTGTGGATCTATTTTTATTCATATCTTTATTCTTGATCCATAGGACCCCAATTCGAGGGGAATTGCATATCTAGGTATTTTGATAATTGCTTATAAACCTTGATTGATTATTTAATAAATCTATTTTGTGATTCATTGCATAATTGATTAAATACTTACTTTGTTAATGTGGTGAGGAAGATATGCCCCTACATTAGAACACACCACCGTATGTTAGATCTATCTATGCACTAAAAGATTAGGCATAGCTAGGTTTTTGGATTAGGGATCGATTGCCCTTAGGCTTAGGGGTTTAATTGGTCCTTTCTAGAGGAATTCTTATACTTAAGGTAAACATAGGAGGTTAGGATAGGAAGAGATTCCATCTTAAGTTCCTAGTGATTTAGACCTGGTTACCAAGAGATTGGGACCAATAAGCCTTTAAATACACCCAGTCCAATAATAGAATATGATTGTTATACTCAATAGATGCCATAAGTAACAATTAAGAAAACTGTCATACAATTACCCAACTCCTTCCAATTGTACTTAATGATCATCCATTGTATTGTTTAGTAAATTATAGAAGTGGAATAAAAGAAACAACATAAACACTTATTCTATTGATTAAGTGAAAAGGAAGTAATAGGAGCCTTTCACCATTCACGGGAAATCGACCACTCGTACTCACCCATGAGGTATTACTTAATGACCCGTACACTTGCAGTATTCACAGACTCACTTTAACATTATTTGCATATTCATATGTTCATTATACACACTAATTAACGATACATCACTCTGCTTTGTTCTTAGTTGTGGATCAACAACTTCAACTTCGGGCTCTTTCAATATAGGAGATAAGAGTTCTTTGCCACTCCTCAAAGTGACAGCTTTTAGAGACTCTTTAAGATTAATCTCAGTGTTACTGGGGAAGAAACCTGGGAGTTGCTCTACGAGTGTCTTAGCCATTTTGGGCTACCTGATTCTCCAAATTGTGCACAAAAGCATGTGTGTTTCTTAACATCTTTTCATGCCTTGAAAGACAAACTTCATTATCTTTGATGTATCGTGTAAAGTAGAGTTGCAAAAAGTTGGTGTAGTTTTCTCCGAAGGGGAGGATGTCTGAAATTGAGGCTAGGATGGCCTTGGCTGTTTCTCTGGACCCTGGCCTTGTCCTTGCTAACTCCATGAAAAGTTAGGGTGGTTCCTTCACCCTGCATTATAGGTGTTGTTGTATGGATTGTTCTAGTATCGACTGTTTTGACCAACATAGTTAACATGTTCTACTTGGCTAACTACTAGAATCAACGGGGAGTAGCTTGGACTCGCCTGTGAGCCCCCACTCTACAACTCATCCACTGGAGCTTGAGAAGGTGAGTCGCATGGCATCCGAGTCTCTTTGAGATTGCTTCAACCCTATCTCGCCAATGTGGTGATGGCATCTACTTCATAACATCTCGGATGCCTAAATTGGCTTGTTCCTCTTTGGAACTCCAATGGTACCGGTTGGTTGCCATCTCTTCAATCAATAGTTGTGCGGCATTAGGTTGCTAACATCATAGAGAACCCCCAGATATTACATAAAGCATTTGCTCCATTGCAATATTAAGTCCATTATAGAAAATCTGGTTTTGCTTCCATTCCTCTATATAGTGTTGTGGGAATTACCTCAACAACTCCTTGTACCTTTCCTAAGTATCTTACAAGGACTCAGACTCCATTTTCCGGAAGGAGGAGATATCACTCCTTAACTTCATTATCTTTGCCAGTGGGAAGTAGCATGTTAGAAATTGTCCGCTAACTGCTTCCATGTAGTAATTGCCCCTTGAGGCGAAAAACTTAGCCAGTGTTTGGTCCTTACTCACATAGAAAAGGGAAAGAGTCTAAGACAAAATACATCCTAAGACACATTTCTCACCTTGAAAGTATTACAGATTTCTAAGAAAATTTTCAAATACTCATACGGGTCTTCATCTTGAAACCCATAGAACTTGCATATCTACTGCACCATCTGGATAAAATTTGGCTTCCATTCGAAGTTGTTCGCCGTAATAGGAGGACATACAATACTAGACCTAGCGCTTTCCAAGTTCAGCCGTACATAATTAGAAATGCTTTATTGTTGATTCTCAGCCATTTCTTCCACTTGTACTACTTCAGTACTCAGTTCAACTGACCCGGTATATCTTAGATGACTTCTCTCAACCTTCTATGAAAATTTCATTCAATATAAGGATTGGGGTTTGCCAATGGAGATGAGGAGCTCCCTCGGGTCATACACTTGTTAATTCGAAATGAGAAGAAACAAAATGAGCCAAAAATAAATTAAGGAAAGAAAACAAAGATATACATGAAAGAATGATGACAAGAAAAGAAAAGTGATATTCACAAAAATATGAACAATATAAACAATGGCTAGATTACTGGATTCCTAATATTCCTAAAAGTTTCCAATCCCTGGTAATGGTGCCAAAAACTTGATGTATACTCTCCGCAAGAACATGGATCATAGCGTAATAAAGTGGTACCCTGTGAGAAATAAGGTTGTCGAACTACAGGGACTGGGACTTCTAGTACTAATTGTTCTAGTTGATCAATAATGGATTGGGAGCTAATTAAACTAAGGTAAAATAAAGAACAAAGGTGAAAAGGCCAGTGGATAAAAGTTGGATTATAGCAACAATGAGAAGTAATGACAGATCAACAATGGATTGGGAGCTAATTAAACTAAGGTAAAATAAAGAATAAAGGTGAAAAAGGCCAACGGATAAAAGTTGGGTTGTTGCAATAATGAGAAGTAATGCCCCGGACTAATTCCCAGGTGCATTAGTGTACTGTCTTGTTTCCAATGACCATCAACATTAGTGTACTGACTTGTTTCTAATGACTATCAGGTACATTTTCGGTTCTTATGTGTGCTTATAACCAATGATATATCCATGGTACTCAAATATGCTAAGTTTTGCAATTGTAACTATGGGTCACTCACACATCAAGTGTTGCAATTACATAAAGAAATTACAACTACGACAATTGACACACGTCAAGTTTTACAACTACAACTATGCAATTCAAGCACATCAAGTTATATGACATAAGATTCAACAAAAGAACTCAATAAAACTCCATAGTCATTGAAAGCAAGTAAATCAAAGTACACAAAGCAACATGGTTCATAAGCTCAGGGCACCGTGGAATGGTTAGCCCCTTAAAGGTTCATACAAATGAGAAAAGAAAAGAAGTATAAAACAATAAGAATTCATGACTCCCTCTTTCAATCAAAATCTTTTCAAATGCACTCTAAGGAACTTCTTCCATGACTAATCTCCACTCCTCAATGTGCCTTTGAGCTCAACTTCAAATCCCCTTGAATTGGTGGTGAAGATCACCTAAACTCCCCAAGTTGTCACCAAGAGGATCAGAGAAGAACACCAACAAAAATCCCTCATAATGCCCTAGATCTAGGCTTAAAAAGCACTTTTCAGTCCCAACACGGCCTCATCAAGGTCATGCTCAAGCCATGCTTTTCTCGGGAATTCGGCAGAAAATGACTAAGCTGCCCTAGATGAAAGAGCAGGGGTGAGCATGATCGTGTTCGCACCAGTGCTCCCCGTAGTATGCCCATAAAAGGAGCGAGAAACTGTGCTTGATATTTTCTGAAATCCAATGAAAAGCACAGGGACAGAACATGGGCAGAACACGGTCGTGCTCTCCCTGAAGCACACCTATGCTCGGGAACAGTAACCCTGCTTGCATTTGCTGAGAGTTCTTGTGAAGGCCAGCAATAAGCATGACTAATACGCGACCGTGCTTGGGCAGTACTTAGCTTGAACACTTAGCAATTAATGTTCTTTTGCCAAATTTTGCTTTAAAACTTATTCAGTTATTCTAAAACCTATCACTATGCAGAAAAGTGATAGAATACCTGGAATAGCACCAAAATATATACAAATAATTATAAATGACAAGGAAAACATAATTTAGAGGCAAATAAAATATGATATGAAATGCATCATCACATACTTCGAACTAGCTTTATTGAAGCTCTCTACAGCTGCAATTTGGGTCCAGTTGTACAACCTCCTTGTTGATTTTTGGATTTTAACTCCCTAAAAGCCATTTCCTCTTATTTCAGTCATCTCCTCAAAGTTAATGATTATACCACCTCGCTATCGAAGTCCAAATATGCTCTCTTATGTGTGGAAATTGATTTAGCTAAACCCTTAAAATAAGGGATCTGGGTTGGAGAGAATGATCATCATTTTTTTGTTGTTATCTTGTATGAAAAACTTCCTTCATTTTTTTATATCTATGGTTTGGTAGGCCATGGTTGAAACTCTTGCAACTACCGAAGCATAGCTGGTCAAAGCTTTTTCCATCTCCACCTCTCTGTTATGATCTTTTGGATCAATAGAGGCCAGCTGTTATGGAAGCTCATCCCCTATCACTTCCCAGCTTGGATGTAGGGAGTGAATCAGCATGGCCGAATGTTGTTATGGAAAAGGGAAAGATTTAGAGGCACCTACCAACTTGGACATTGATTTTGGACCATGGATGTTGGTTGCTCACCGGCGAGGTTGTGACCTAGCCCGTGGCGGTGTTAGAAGTCCTTCCTTTCATGTACAACCCGTGTCAAAGAGCGATGTGCTGGCGAGATTCCCAATGCTTGGCATAATCAAAGTGAGTCTAACACCTCGCCATGTGGTTGCCCTAGCCATAGGGTCATGACAATCGGTTCACTTCCCGCATCAGTTACACTGTTCCTGAGGGATTTTTGCTGCCTTCCACTATAATTGATGAGGCTTCTCGTTCTGATCTAGATCATATTTTGTCAGACAATCCAACTTAGGGTCCAAAGAAGATCCAATGGCTTCCAAGGCAAATAACTCTTCCCTTGAAGGAATGCCTATTACGTTAACTTTTAGTCAGGGTTCCAAGGCTACTAGTTCTAAGACAATCCCACCAGGTAAGCCATTACTAGAAGCTACCAAATCGAAAGGCTCACAATAAATGTCCTCCTCCACTCCAATCATCCCATCTTTAGGATTACCCGAGGGTGAACTGGAGCATGGAAGGTGTACTGAAGCGCACATGATATTGGTGGATCGTGTCTTCGATGTCCTCACTGCTCCAAAGAAATCCTCAGTCAACTCAGATCAGGATATGAGTGATTCGGAGATTTCAGATGATGAAATGTTAGAACCTGACGAGTTTGAAGATTTCATGGCTCTAGATCAGTATCAAAGTGAAGTTAGGAGAGAGGTTCTGGTTCGTAAAGTCTCTCAAGTCACAAACGCATCCCATAAAAATGGAAGGATGAACAAAGATAGCAGTCACTCTTAGGAATGGGTTGTTTATTTCCTATGTCTCTCGTTTCTGTAGGCATGATTTTCTTTTTTTAATCCGGGAGTGGTGAATTAATGTTTACTTTTTTCTTTTTAAATCCTTTTATTGTGTTTTTAGTGTTTTTTTACCAAAAACGCATTTGTAATGCCTAAAAAAATGAGTAAAATTGTTTACTTTTTGAAAAACACACATTTGTAGAAAAAAACAATTATGTATTTTAATGGTTTAAAAATTTTAGAGAAAAAAAATTATGTCAATACAAGCTTATGTATTTTTAGAAAGCAAAAAAAAATGTTTTCGTACATATACCCCTCACCAATTAAACTAATTTGTTAAATATAAAATTACTATAAATATCAAAACTAACCCGTCCATGCATCATAGTCAAACCAATATTATTCTACTTATTGTAAGTTAGTTTAAAATTTAAAATATTTTTTTCCCATTAATTTCAATGGAACTTATAATTATTTTATTAGTTTTATATTAGATGACTCAACCAGAAAGCTGTATGTAAGATTTTTCTCAAATTACTTGAAAGTATAAATAATCATAATATTTTTTTAAGGTTCCTAATTGTCAGTGTTGGCTTGCAACCTGCATCTAATGTTACTGGGTGAGACACATAGGTTGAACGTTTAATTTGTTTTTCTTGTGTATGTCACTCATAGTTCTTTGTCGTATTTCTAAATTTTTTATATAGAAAAGAAGCATTATGGTCAATGGTCAACCTAAACATTAAAAGCTCTCTAGAAGAGCAAGACTGGTTGATTTGCATTATTAAAAATAGCAGCCAAACATTCTACAGTGATGAAGGATAAAGGCCAGAATAATCACAGAAAAGTAATGCCCCGTCACTTTGACCTAACAATTCACAAGATAGCGACTCTTTCTTTCTTTCTTTCTTTCCTCTTCTGTTATTTTTTTTTATATCCATTGACAAAATATTTTAAATAGGTTTAATTCTATGAATAATCCCTCTATGTTTTTGAACGTGTCTTTTGGGTTCCTATATTTTAAATTGTAACCTTTTAGTCCCACTACGGCTTAATTTGAGTCATATTAGTCCTTCTAAACCCTAAGTCCTAACCTTAATAGGGACTAACATAAATCAATTTAATCAGTAGTCAGACTATAAGGCTACAATTTAAAATATAGGGACTCAAATACAAATTTAAAAAATAAAAGGACTATTCAAAGAATTATTCCAAAATATTAATAATAGTTGTCATAATGCTCATGTTCTACCGTATTTCTTACTGAAATAAAATTTAGTTCTTGGGGAAAAAAATATTTTTAGAACTGTCTATTTTTCAGTTTTTTTGTTTTATTTGTTTGTTTACTTGTTTTTTAATCTTTCCTTTGTTATTTAAGTAGTTAATAATTAGTAAAACAATAAATTATTCTAAAAATTTTATATAAAACTGTAAATATAACAAATCTATCAACTTCAATTATTTTTACTGGTGAATGACAAACACTTTTGATCAGTTTTTACAACTTAGGATTTTTTTGGCTTGAGATTTGTTGTTGTTGGTTGTCTATCGGTATCATATTATTCTACTACAGTATTGTTTTTGTTGTAAAGCCAACAACAATCAACACTTAATATCCTAAGATCAGAAATCCAAAAATTTCTATAGAATTGAGCATCCCGAAGGACTAATGTTTCTTATAATCCTGCAAGCCCAATTTCATGATTTAGGACTTTGAAAAAAAGATTTTTTTGAAAGCTTTCAATTATTGTCTAACTTGAATAAATTGGCAAATATCTTAGATAAGAAAACAACTTCTAAAAGGATAACTATTGAATAGTCTGAATTCTTTAAATTGAAATATTAAATTGTAACCTTTTGCTAAGAAAACAATAATCGTAACATATTTTCTACAAAAATCACATAAATCACATAAATCACATGCCAAACAGTCTCTAAAGTTTCTAATTCCTTTTAAATTCTCAGATATAAATATACAGTAAAAAAATCTCAAACACATAGATCTACACATATAAGAATGATTTGGAAGATATCTTACCTTTCAAATGCTCTTTATTTAAAAGGAAATTTATAGTTTCATAGAATTAAGAGGATCTATAATAAAGACAACATAGACAAATAAGATCTAAAGGCTTAAAAAAGTAATGGATAGTCTAAATCATAAATAGAAAGCAGAAGATTAGACTATAAATTTCTATGTGACTTGGAATATAAGGTTTTCTCTTCTATTCACTCACTTGTATGTAGGGGTGGACATGGGCCGGGCGACCCATGGTGCTGAACCCGACCTAAAAAAATCTAGGGCTGGGTTTAGAAAGTTGACTAAAAACCCGGGTTGAGCTCAAATGTTTTGACCGATTGAATTTCTGACCTGGGTTTGGGTCGGATGAATTTGACCCGACCCGACCCGTAAACTCGAATAAATAAATAATATATATATATATCATATATTATTTATAATATATATAATTATATATATAATAGTAATAGGCTTGAAAAAGAGTAAACATTTATAATACTTTAGTGTTGTATTTTTTTAAATGTTTGAAAAAATTTTAGGGGTTGTAGTAGTAGTTTTGTTTAGTTATTTCAATTATTTCATAAAAAAATTATTTATTTTTTGGGTCGGGTCAGGGCTGAGCCTAACTGACAATCAAATGGGTCGGCTTTGGATCAAAACACTGTCCCGAACATGGCCCTGTCCACCTAACCCGAATATATGGGTTAGTATATTTGAGCTCAAATTTCACCCTCAAACCCGACTCCACTGACCCATGTCCCACCCCTACTTGTATGTGGCAACCTTTGAGGGAGAAGGAATACATAATATGATTGAGATATTTTACAAAAAATGGCCCACATACTTGAATATTTACAACTAGACCCTCCGATAAGAAAATAATAAAATATAGGTACTACATGTGAAAAATTTATTAGGTGTATTTTACATAGCTAAATCACTTTTTGTGCCACTTATGTTTTCTTCGGAAGTTCTAATTCTACTAGATAATAAATGCTAGATAAGTAAATAGGTATTTGTCTAGTAGTTAAAAAGTTGTCTGAATTCTTTTTTGGATAGTTATTGCACGAGTGTATTAGAATATTTGCGATTTATCTATCATTGTGTCCATGTATGTGTATGTTAAAATTTGTCCAAAAAAATTGTTTGTTAAAATTTTCTATGTTGCTTTTCTGAGGAATGATGTATTTAATGTTTGATGGCCAAGACAAAGTCATTAACTTGTGCGTAAACAGGTACCCCTACCCATACTATTTGGCAAGTATATGCCAAGCATTATATGATCAGTATTGGCAAATATACGAGTAAGCTAACCTGCTTATGCTTCGCTTCTTTCCTTGGTTGGTAGTAGAGATGGTCATTGTTAGGAAAAAGGACAATGCTTCTATTGTCAGCCAGTAGTGGCCGTGAATGTCTTTAAGATCGTGAGAAAAGGGAGGACAAGGGATTGAAGGAAGTTATGAAAGATATCCTTTGACGTTTGTAAGAAAAGTATTTTGAGGATTCAATATTTAAGAATTTAAGAATATAAGATGGAAAAATGGAACTTTTTTTTTCAAATGAATTTTATGGGAATCCATAGTATTATCTGTAAAAAGGTGGGATTTTTTATTTTGTGCCAATTAGTTATATTAGAGAAGCTTTATATCATTATTTTATAACATTTAAGATATATTAATTAGTTTTATTAGAGAAGCTTTATATCACCACGTACCATTCCTTCTCCGCTTCTTGTCCTTTGAGTGATGATGCTCTTTATATCTTTGACTCTCCAACTGGACTTCATTATTTGAATTATCTTTTTCAAATCCATTTTTAAACTAAATTAGCAACAGATTACAAATGAAAAATGCTATTTTTAAACAGTAATTTTCTTATAGTGCTTTCTTAAAGGACTTATGAGGAAAACCACAGTAGATTACTTTGGACTTCTCATCAGTGGAAAGAAGTTTAAAACCATCACAGATTGCTCTGGACTCCTCATCAGTTATGTCAGCAAACTAGTTTGCATTGAGCTTAAATTTGTGATGCTCGACATTGAAGGACACATTTTGGCACTGGAATACCTGACATTCTTCTTGAATACCTTTAAGCAACGCTGCTCCTCAAAGGAATCTTTGTATTCTCATTTTCTATTTGACTCTAAAATGATGCCATATCTATGATCAAAGACCCCTTATTCTCTAGCTAGATCTTCACCTCAAAGTCTTTAGTATGATGAGCCTTTTGGCACTGGCCACAAGGTTGTAAACACCTCAGGCTTGCCACCAAATGAGACATTTGCCACTAGGGTCACTTGAGAGACATTAGCGAAGAAGCTTTGTGGTGGATCGATTCATCCAATATCTCTAGTTTCTTGATTTTCGGGACAGGTTACACGAGAGAGAGAGAGAGAGAGAGAGAGAGAGAGAGAGAGAGAGATGGCCCTACGGCAATGGCATCACTGAGCGTCCTCCTTGTGAACGAATTAGAGAGAGATGTAAGGGCCTCCAATGGTGACGTCTCTGATCATCCTCATGAACAAATGAGAGGGAGGGATGATTGAGCATGACAGAGAAGAAGAGTGCAAAGAGGGCCAAAAGGAAGAAGGGAGGGATGCTAGGGGAAAGGGGAGAGAGAGAGAGAGAGAGAGAGAGAGATTAATTGCTTGTGAGACTCAATTTTGTATCTTTGACAAGGTCCTTACATCAATCATTAAATTAGCTTCATGATTCCTCCAATCTGATTGCACATGTGAGAAAAAAAGATTATTTTCTCATTTCATAATCTTGAAGTGAGGTTAAGCTTGAATAAATCACATGTACATGGACACTTGTAGTGTTTTATTACTATGATACCAAAACAACTAGTCACTATATTCAAACAAACTGGTATGATGCATGCATTGAATTATAATGAACACCTAATTAACTCCAATGTTCCTCGGCAACCTCACGTTACCATTCTTCTCCCAAGCTTCTTCCCAAGAGTTCTTAATCAACAAGTATTTTGTTCCTTCACAATTTTTCCCATAACCAACAATTTTATATACATGATTAGGAATAGCTCCATAATGATCGATGCATACACCACTGGAATAAAACTTAAAATCTAAGCCATTACTATTAATCACAGTAGAAACTGGTTGGTTAGTTATAGCTTTAAGTAGAGCCTTCTCGTTTAAAGGCACAATCTGCAAGCCAATAATATGGGCTGCATGTGAGGATGTTTTCCATTTCTTGCAGGTACCCTGAGTTCATGTATAGTGATAAAGCTTCAGATGTTAGGTCACCATTCTTGATAATGTATTTGAATGTAGCAATCATAAAGCTGCCCTTGTAACCATGGTTCCCCATGTCACAATCTACGAGTTATTGCTCAGACAAGGAAATCAACCAACCATTGTTGAGCTTAAAAGGCTCCCTCCACAGCAGCTATTGCAAAAAAAAAGATCAACAGGAACCACATCAGCCTTGTATCTTAACACGAGTGACAGCTTCTTCAACCCTCCAATCTAGAGGTTAAGGTATATCAGTGACGTTCTTATACTTGAACAAACCCATGGCCACATTGCTATTGATGGAAGAAAGTTTAAAACCATTGCAGATTGCTCTTGACTCCTCATTGGTTATGTAAGCAAACCGGTTTGCACCAAGTTCAAATTTGTTATGCTCACTATTGAAGGACTAAATAAACCCAACTTCTTCTTGAATATCTCGAAACAATGCTGGTCCTCTAAGTAACCTTTGTACCTTTGGCCATGCTCAACAATCCACCTCTCAAATCTATCAGCCATATATATCTCATGCCCATAAGATATAGTCAAGTGAGGTCACCTGTACTGATCGGATCTCAAGGTAGCGATGATGTCAACATCCTTGTTTTCTATCTAACTCTAAAATGAAGTCATATCCATGATAAAACCCCCCTTATTCTTTGGTTGGATCTTCGCCTCCTAGTCTCCAATATGATGAGTCTTTTGGCACTGGCCACGAGATTGTAAATACCTTAGGCCTCTCACCAAACAAAACATCTGCCACTGGGGTCACTTGAGAGACACTAGCGAAGAAGCCTCGTGGTGGATTGATTCATCCAATATCTCTAGTTTCTTGATTTTCGGGATGGGTTACACAGAATCGAGAGAGAGAGAGAGAGAGAGAGAGAGAGAGAGAGAGATTAATTGCTTGTGAGACTCAATTTTGTACCTTTGACAATGCCCGTATATCAATCATTAAATTAGCTTCATGCTTCCTTCAATATGATTACACATGTGAGAAAAAAGATGAGTTTCTCATACTATAATCTTGAAGTGAGGTTAAGTGTGAACAAATCACATGTACACTGACACTTATAGCTTTCTCTTACTATAATACCAAAATAGTTAGTCACTATCTTCAAACAACAGGGTATGACGCATGCATTGCAATATAGTGAATGCCCTAATTAATTCCAAAGTCTCTTGCAAACCTCATGTAACCATTCTCCCCCAAGCTTCTTCGCAAGAGTTCTTAATCAACAATTATTTTGTCCCATCAGAATTTTTCCCATGACCAATAATTCTATTTGCATGATTAGGAATAGCTCCAAAATGATCGTTGCATAACCCACTGGGAAAAAACTTTGAAGCTAAGCCATTACTATTAATTGTGACCAAAACTAGTTGGTTAGCTACGACTTTAATTAGATCCTCCTCGTATGAAGGCACAATCTAAAAGCCAATAATATGGGTTATGTGTGAGGCTGTTTTTCATTTCTTGCTAGTACCCTATGTTCTTGTATAACGATAATTAGATTTGGAGGACAAGCTACCATTCATGATGATGTATTCGAATGCACCAATCATAAAGCCGCCCTTGCAACCATGGTTCCCCATGTCAAAATCCACAAGTTATTGCTCAGATAGGGAAATCAACCAACCAATGCTAAGCTTAAAGGCTTCCTTCATAGTAGATATTGCGGAAAAGCCCAACAAGAACCAAATTAGACTTGCCTCTTAACACGAGTGACAGCTTCTTCAACCCTTCAATCCACATATTCAGGTATATTAGTGACGTTCTCATGTTTGAACAAACATGTGGCTAGGTTGCTATCGATGAAAGGAAGAAAACCACTGCAAATTGCTCTCAACTCTTCATCGTTTATGTCAGCATACTGGTTTGCTACAAGCTTAAATTTGTGAGGCTCACTTTTGAGGGACTCAAAAACCCAACGTTCTTGTTGAATACCTCTAAACCAATGTTGCTCCTCTAAGGAATCTTTATATCTTTGGCCATGCTTAATAATCTGCCTCTTAAATCTATAGGCTAGTACTGATCGGATCTTAAGACGGTGGTGATATCAGCATCCTTGTTTTCTAGATGACTCTGAAAAGAAGCCATATCAATGATCAAAGACCCTTTGTTCTTTGGCTGGATCTTTGCCTTGAGGTCTCTAATATGATGAGCTTTTAGGCACTGGCGACGGCATTGTAAATGCCTCTAGCCTCTCACCAAACAAATCATCTACCACTGGGGCCATTTTAGAGACACTAGCAGAGAAGCCTCGTGGTGGATAGATTCATCCATATCTCTAGTTTCTTGATTTTGGGGATAAGTTACAAAGAACCTAGAGATAGAGAGAGAGAGAGAGATATGGCCCTGCGACAGTAACATCACTAAGTGTCCTCCTTGTGAATGAATTAGAGAGAGAGGTAAGGGCCTCTGGTGTTGACGTCTCGAGCGTGCTTATAAACAAATGAGATGGAGGGATGATTGAGTGTGAGAGAGAAGAAAAGGGTGAAGAGGGAAAAAAGGATAGTGCAATGGACAGATAGACAAATAGACAAACAGACAGACAGATGGAGATTAATTGGTTGTGAGACTCAATTTTGTACCTTTGACAATGTCCGTACATCAATAATGAAATCAACTTCATACTTCTTCCAATATGATTACACATGTGAGAAAAAGATGATTTTCTCATTCCATAATCTTGAAGTGAGGTTAAATATGAACAAATCAGATGTATACAGATACTTGTAGAGTTCTATGACTATAATACCAAAACAGCTAGTGACTATCTTCAAACTTTCGAGTATGACGCACACATTAAAATATCGCGAACACCCTAATTAACTCCAACGTCCCTCGCCAAACTCATGCAACCATTCTCCTCCCTTAAGCTTCTTCCCAAGAGTTCTTAATCAACAAGTATTTTGTCCCATCAGAAATTTTCCAATAACTACTAATTCTCTATGCATGATTACAAATAGCTCCACAATGATTGGTGCATACACCACTATAATAAAACTTAAAAGCTAAGCTACTACTATTAATTGTAGCCAAAATTAGTTGCTTAGCTATAGCTTTAAGTAGAGCCTCCTCGTCTGAAGGAACAATCTGAAAACCAATAATATGGTTGCGTGTGAGGATAATTTCCATTTCTTGCAGGTATCCTGAGTTCATGTATTGGGATAAGTAGCTCCAGCAGGTTAAGCTCACCATTCTTGATGATGTATTTAAAAGAACCAATCATAAAGCCGCCTTTGCAACCATGGTTCCCCTATGTCACAATCCAAAAAAATTATTGCTCATACAAAGTGAAATCAACCGACTAGTCCCCGAGCTTAAGGCTTTGCTTGGATGATGAGTGAAAGAGGGGTTCATAGAAAGGAGGGTAGAGTAGGATAAGGTAGGGAAATGGAGTTTTTAAGTCATACCTTATTTTGGGCTAAGATAATGTAGACGGAGGTTACCAAACCTTCTAATGTTTGGATTGAAGGTAATAGATGGTAAGGTTTTTTGTCAAATTACTAAAATGGACCTTCATTGAGTTATTATAATAACAACACTAATACTAATACTAATACAAATGCAAATACTAGTATACTCAATATGAATATGAACACGAACGCTAATATACCAAAAAGTCTTTAATAATAATACAAACATACTAACACCACCACACCACCACCACCACCACCACCACTCACCACTACCACCACCACCACCACCAATCAATAATAATAATAATAATAATACTCAGCACCAATATATTAACTCTAATATTCCAATATACAAACAGTCACAATAATAATAATACTAATAATAATAATAATAACAATCAACACCAATATCTAACGCACCAACATGAATCACGAATATACTAATAATAATAATTATAATAACACGAGTCCTCAAACACTACCAATAATTAATCTCAATATTAATAATAATGACAGTACTAAAATATTAACATTAATATACTAATATTAATACTACTACTACCACTAATAATAATAATAATAATAATAATAATAATAATAATAATAATAATAATAATAATAAATAATAAATAATAACATACAAATAATAATAATAATCATTAATATTAATATACTAACATGAATACTAATTATAATAACAACATTATTATTATGAGTACAAAACTATACTAATACTAATAATAATATGAGTACAAAATACTAATATTAATTATACATCAGATGTAATTGTTTGGAAAAAGTTGAGGCATTTTTGTCCAAGTAAAAATCTAAAAACCCTTGTCAACCATCCAATCTGGAGTGTTGAGAAATTGGGTTAAATGGAGGTTTCTCAACCCTCCATTTAATCCCCTCATATCTTACCCTCTATATAAACATATCAAACAAGTGTTGGTCCATAACCCTCTTCCTAGCAAGCTCTAAAGGTCCTCCAGCAGTTTAAATGGCGCGAAAAATTTGACAAGAACCACATTAGCCTAGTCTCTTACATTACAAAGTGACAACTCCCTTCAAACCTCCAATCCACAGATTCTCGCGTATATCAATAACATTCTCATACTCAACAAACCCACGGCCACATTGTATATCTATGGAAGAAAGTTTAAAACCATCGCATTTTCGCTCGACTCCTCACGCTATGTCAGAACCGTGGGTTTGTGTTGAGCTTAAATTTTTGATGCTCAAAGAATGAAGGACTCAATAAACTCAATGTTCTTCTTGAATACCTTAAAGCAATGGTTCTCCTCAAAGGCATCTTTTGTATCTTCTAGCCATGCTCAATCAATCCACCTCTCAAATTTAATGCTATATACATCTCATGCCCATGAGATGAAGTCAAGGAGGGTTACTAATATTGATTGATCTCAAAGCACCTGATGTCGTGATCCCCGCTTCCTATCTCAAACCTTTGAAACTGAAGCCATATTCATGATCAGAAGACCCCTTTATTCTTTAGATGGATCTCGCACAAAGTCTCAAATATGATGAGCCTTTGGCACCCCTACAAGGCTGTAAATGGCTCAAGGCCTCACTAAACGAAACAAACCCGCCATTGGGGTCACTTGAGACACACTAGCTGAAAAAGCTTCATGATGGATCGATTCATCCAATTTCTATGTTCTTGATTTTTGGGACAAGCTTACACAAATCGAGAGAGAGAGAGAGAGAGAGAAAGATGGACCTACTACGGTGGCATGTCTGAGCGTCCCCTCGTGAACGAATTAGAGAGAGGTTAGAAGGTTAGCTAGATAATTTGACAACAACTATGTACAAGTAGTGGGATGGCCTCTTTGATGGATTTTAGAATGAGAATCATCATCTTTTCTCACATGATATCAAAGACATGAATTCAATCTAATTTTTCTTCTCTTTTCTAGAGAATCAAGCACCACTTTCTTCTTTTATTTCCATCCTTATCTTTTCTTCATTCACTATTTGCTCAGTGTCATTTCTATTCTTCTTGGTCATTCTTTGTTTTCCAAATCATATGGTTACTACCCCGGTTTATCTGTCATAGAATGCTAATTTAACTTATTTCATCCATCATTTTTGGAAAATCATATCTCTTGTTATAGTATCACCAGAGCTTAATTCTACAAATTATGCATCTTGGAGGAGATCATTCTATTAGAAATTTGAATCACAAGCAAGGTTTTCTTGATGGAACTTTGATAAGGCCAGCTGTTGATAATCTAGATTTCTTGCCATGGAGTAGATGTAACAATTTAATAGTGAGATGGCTGTTAAAATCAATATCTCCAACAATTTTCAACTGTGTTCTATATAGAAGAAGCTTTTCAAATATGGAATAAGCTAGCTTAGAGATTTCCTTAACCAGATGATGTCAGGATCTGTCACTTGCAACATCAGCTTTGTACAATTACTCAAGGTACAAACTCTATTGATGTGTACTTCACTGATTTGAATTCTATTTGTGAGGAATTAAGGAGTTTTAGGCCATTGCCACACTATCCTTGTGGTAGTTATAATAACAATTGTTTTCAGCAGTATGTCTATAGAGAGGAGAAGAATTATGTGTTCAAATTTTAAAATAGCCTTAATGAATCTTATCAAGGTCTAAGAACACAAATAATCTTTGAAACCTTTCTTACTTTAGATCAGGTTTATACATATTGTGTTGAGAGAAGAGACATAGAAAAGGCTACAAAACCCTTGACTCCATTGACACCAAAATGTATTTTCTATGGCAATAGTAAATCAGATCATACCTATTCACATATGTGAGAAAGTTAGTTATAAAAGGATAATTGCCTTTGAATATTGAATTTCTTTTGATTTCAAGTTTATAAAAATCAAAAAGCAAAGGGATCTGGCTATCAACAAAAGAATTACTGTGAATTTGGTTTGTTAATATCTCAGAAGATGAAGTTCCTGTGGAGGATAGCTCTAATTTTCTGGTCAAATGCCAATGAATCAAGTCTAAAAATTGTTGTAGTTAATCAATAATCAAGATTGATAACACTCAGCCAAAACCTAGCCCCTAACATATTACTATAGAATTTCCAATCTGCTACATCTACTAATATGGTAAGCATATCTTGCTGTATCTTCCCCAAGCTTTATCAACATAATGTGTCATAATGTGGTATAAACATCATTCTTCAAAATGATTCATCGATTGTAGACACTGGGCATCTCTATCAGCATCATTTGTTCATCTCATTATTTTTCTTTTCCTCATCCAATCAAAATTGTTTAGTTCATTTACTCCTAGCAGTGCATGCTCCAAGTCACTCATATAGGTTTGGTGTCACTTTGCCTAATTGTGTTCTACCTAGTGTTACTTGTTCCCAGCTTTTACTTAAATCTTCTTTTCTGTCGGTAATTTGATTGATAATCTAGCCTCACACCTTCATTTCTCATGGTGACCAATGTCTTGTTCATGACCTTCATCTTAGATGAGGATTGGCTTGCATAAAAGGTCCATGGTCAGTATCTTCTACAACAAGGGTCATTTATTTCTTCTTCCTATATTACTTGCTATTTTTCTAGACAAAATGGTATTGCGTATCTAGGGCCATCCTTCATTAGAAAGAATAAAACATATTCCTTGTAATTTTCAATAGATGAGTATTTCTTAGTCTTTGTATGGTTTGGTCCAAAAGCCAAGTTAGTTAATTTTCCTTCTCATGTATCCAATACTTCTGTTGTCTTTGAAATAATGTATATAGATGTTTGGGGACCTTATTCTACTATTGTTCTATATGGAAATCATTATTTTTTTAACTTTAGTAGATGATTATTCTAAAATTACCTGGCTTATCTTTCTCAAACATAAGTCTCAAGCATCACAAGTGGTCTAACAATTTTATCATATATGATATCAACTCAATTTCAGCAGAAGATTAATGTCATACAAACTGATAATGCTCTTGAATTTCATATTCCTATTTTTTATGCTCATAATGGTGTCATGTGTCAAACTAGTGTTTACCTCCCTAGCAGAATAGGTTTGTAGAAAGGAAGCATCAACATTTGTTAAATGTAAGTAGAGTATTGCTACACATATGCCTTTAAAATTTTTTGGGTAAATGCGGTGTTGACTGCTGTGTATCTTATCAATAGAATTCTAAACCTATTCTCTCCATAATAAAGTACCCCTTATGAAATTCATTTTTCATAAATCTCCTACCTATAAGCATCTGAGTCCTTTGGTCCTTGTGTTTTGCATCTACTATTCCTACAAAGAAAGAAATTCGATAGTAGAGCTAAATCTCGCACTCTTCATAAGGTCTCCTAGGAGTCAAAGGCTTCCAAAATGTATGGATTTGAAACTACCACTGTGTCTCATTTCTAGAGATGTTCAATTCTATGAACATGTTTTTCCTTTTAATCATTCTTTCTCACATTAGCTTTCACCCATTTCATCCAATTCTTTAAGTCTTGTTCTTACCCTCAGTTCTCTACTCACTTTATGATTCATAGGAAGAGCACTGGTGCACATCACAACATGACACGCCATTCTTTCTTACCCACCAACATTTCTTTTTCCTGTTACAAACTTCCAGCCTCACCTATACCTGAGTAGTAACCAGTTGCGTCAAAAGCAGCTTGCATAAAACAACGCACTAGACCTGTATATTCATATATGACTACCATTATGAACTTCCTTCCACAACGGCGGTTCTACAGCATATCCATTTGTTGGAGTAATTATATAGGATATTGAGATTACATAAGGAGCAACTTTGTTATAGGAACTCAGGCATCAAGAACACTCCATCAAACAAGTATATGGATTCCCAACAAGGAAAGCAAGATATCAACTAAAACTGAAAACATATCTCTTAAACTAACTAAATACAAGGAACTTTGCGACCAAGGAATAAACCGACCCAGTGAGTCAGCCATTCCACGTGGTGAAACCAAAAGTTCACCCAACCAGACTTAACAAGTTTGCCTCGAATCCTATAACGATTCGTCAAATTGATGATGCGATCTTGACCCGTAAGCTAGAAATCCACCGATCTTGTGTGCCTTGAACTTGAGCGAAAATCGAATTGATCTGCGAATCTCGAGCCAATTCATATCTCTCCCTCTTTAATTCCAACAAAACAGAACCAGTATTTTTACGTACGAGGATATTACCTTTCTACCCTTTCCACCACACATGCTGAAAACCAATTCAGCGGAAAAGCAGAGCGCTCAAAACACTTGTCCGAGAAAACCACTACTGTCACAAACCTGCACACGTTCAAAAGCGGTCTTTCTGTACAACACTTTCATTCACTTCTTCAATCAACTATCATCATCTGCTTGTTTGAAGAAATGCAAACTCGAGTTTGCTCTCTGAATTTCACAAATTGTTTGCGCATTCAAGCACTTGGTCATCATACGCTCATTTGATCAATTGACGCAAGGTCGTGTAAAGTCACCACATTTTACGTTACCTAGATCTCTAATAAAATGAAACTTGATATCTATGTGCTTGGTTCTTCCATGCAATACTGGATTTCTGGCCCGCTGCACATCGGGATTTTGTGTCACTGATTGAGGGTGTGGTGGTGTTTGTCAACCTCACACCACAATCTTCAAGGAATTCTCTTCAACCAAATTCCTTGACAACAACAGCACTCAAAAGCTATATACTCAGCTTGAGTAGAAGAAAAGTGCTACTATATCTTGTGATAACCAAGTCACAACACTCGAGACCTATATTGGCTTTGCTTACACACAACCGTTGTGCTCTGTCCACAGGATTAGACCCCCAATCACTATCTCCACGAAAATCCCCAGCACATCATAAAAGTATCAACCTTTGACGCAAAATCCCAAAGCTGAACCAGTACATTCGCTAAGTACCTTAAGACATGCTCTTTGCAGCTCCTTGATGTAAATTTTGGTAGGCTTGTAAGCCAGATCGAGATAACGAGTGATAAATCAAAAAGCAAATATGTGCAGCCTTGATTGAGTAACACATATCGAGCTTTCCAATTAATTTTCCACCGTACATGGGCACATCGGCTCATTCTTAATTTCCGCACCCTCTCCTTTATCATTGTTGTTGTGCACTTGGAAGTAAAGGAACATTTGCCGTTTTACAATGTACGCATATTGTACTCTTTTTAACAAATCACGTAACATACTTTTTCACGTGATATACTGCAGCCCAGTTTCAGGTTTGCTTCACCTCTAAACCCAGGCAAATCGGATACAATTCACTTAAATCGCTCATATCAAAAGTGTCCTCTTCCTCGCATTCCACGAACTCCATCATCAAAGATAAAGAAGAACCTCGCTTATGGAATCACATCATCTACATAGATACAAACTAGCAAAACATCTCCTACCCCTGCCAGGTTTTCTATATAGTAATGTGTGTTCTGTATAAACTCATATAAAAACCTTGCTGCTTTGAAACCATCCAGTCATAGCAGAGCTCTTTGGAGCTTTGCCTTTAACCTGCATGGCCAGTGCTACGTGGTAATTTCGTAAACCAAGTGCGTGTTCGCTCCGTAGCATCTACTCAAAACCTGAGGCTGAGCCACATGAGACTTCTTTTCCTTCGCGTTTCCATTCAGAAAGCGCCGCTTCATACATCCTAATTGAAACAACTGGCGAGTGTCTTGCGTGCAGTAGCTAAAAGCAAAACAATACTCTCACTGTTTCCATTCTAGCAACTGACAAAAATTTCTTCATAATCCACGCCATACTGTTGCATATCCACTAGCCGCCAACGCTTGCGTACTTGGATATTTCACCGACCCAGGGTTTTATATTTTCTGTCTAAAACACCCACTTGACACCAATTAATCCAAAGGGTAATTCACCTCAATTCCCACAGGTTTTTATTCTTCTTCAGACTGCACATAGTTTCCTCTGCCATGGCGTTTCTCCACTCTTCATGCTTTGTTGTGCTTCATCAAAAGCGCTCTGGATGTCATATGCCGCCAATACAAACGAGCTAAAGCTGTCATAGAATTTCTCTCACTGTTCTTGACTTTCTGAATTGGTGATTCATCCACGCATGCTTCACTTTCCTGGAAAGCTTTGTGTGTTGTTTGCTCGTGGAGATACTGCTTTCACTAATAGTCTCTCCCTCTAGCACGGCGCAGTCGATACTTGACCGCGAGCATGTTGTTCATCAACACTTGAATCATTCCTACAACCCAGGTATTGATAGTTCGAGTCTTTCCTGCTTGCTACAAGTAACCTTTTCTACGTGCTGACTTTTTCTTCCCATTCCATACTTTCATCCAACAAATTGTACATCTCTCACTGATAACAATTTTCCCTAGCAAAGTGTAGGAAATATAAATTCACAGCAGTGTGCCTCCTGACTATACCCCACAACATACTACTTTTTCTGCCTTTTGTCAAGCTTCTGAAGTGAGCAGGTATTTGAGTGTAAGCGACACATCCAACATACTGCTTAAATGATTTCTGACTTCTGCCTAGAAATCCCAAACCAAGCTTCACGTGCCTTTTAGTAAGCCAGCACGCGTATAGTTGGTGATAAATTAGATATGTCGCACGGTAAGCGTTAATGCTTCGCCCATGAGCTTATTTGCAATTTGCACAGCACTCAACAACATGCTGCTTTCTCTGTGTGTTCTGTTTCCTCTGGCCACCCCATTTTGCTAGTGAGAGTAAGGTGCAGGTCAATTCATGTTTGAACTACTTTGCAGCACAAAAACAAAGCCCGAGTCTCTAGACAAAAATTCGCCTCTATCCTGTCCCTTAGAACTTCTCGAGAAGTTTGTATCCTGATTGCCTCTCAACAAAAGCCAAAAGAAATTTTGGAAACTTGTTGAAAGCACTTCATGCTTGTATTTAATCACATAGAAGCCCAACTCATACTGAGCGTGTAATCATCAACAAACAAGAGAAAGAAATAATACACTGTTTCCACCATGAGACTCGGTTTGCATTGGTCCTGAAACATCTCCAAGCGAACCAGTGCACTCCTGTTTTGCTCTCCATGATTTTGGCGTGTGATAGGCGTCCCTTGCCATTTTTCCAAAACACAAGCTTCTACACTGTTGTGAGAACAGCTTTCACATTCGGCAGACCACCCACCATATTCTTCTCCATGTAATGCCCTTAAACTCACTGAAAATTCAGGATGCCATGCTTCTATATATGCCAGAAGATAAACTTTCAGTGACATTTGTCATACGTTGATCTTGTTCGTACTCAGAGTCAATGTACACTACGGAAATAGACATAGAGTTTTTCATTTCCTGCACGGACAAATAATGCAAGCTGCTCTCCTGACGGTTGCATGCTCCTAGTACTACACCCAGTGCTACTGAAAATTCACATTGCCAACACACCTGCTATCAATTTGTCTCCACGACTCCAACAAATTATGTTAGCTAGTTTTGGAAACATACTTTACTTCTTGAATTAACTTCCTCCTTCCTTGCGCATTATGGCCGCCACTTAGATCCTTTTGCCTAGCACATCAAGTTCCGATCAGTCTCAAGTCTAACTTTACGTCTGCACACTTTCATCCATCTGATAAAACAAATCTCTATTTCCTGTCACATGACTTGATGTTCCATCGTCTAAAATCCCAAACAGAAGAACCACCAACTCCATTCCCATTCTGAACCATAAACAAAATCAGCAAACTACGAACTTTTGATTTCGTGAATTTGAAAAATTTCTGATTACTTGAAGAACTTGGCCCCATCATCAAATCTTCTATCCCTGGGGACCAACAATGTATTCTGCAAATGCCTCCAAATTTTTACGATCTGAAATATTGCACATTCTGAAAATTGCTTCTTACCAACTCTCTGCCCATCAAATTGCCTCATGTCCTCTACTAAACCTGCCAAAAGGGTCTTTGATTTCCTCTCCTTGTTGCCATGAATCCTCAAACTGCTGTCTTTGATTAAAATTGTCTATAATCACCACACGATTCTCTGACTGCCATAACTCAACCCTCTTGGACTTTCACCTCCTCTTCCTCTTCCTCAATTCCTTCCTTTTCCTCTCATAAAATTTCTGCCACCACTTCAGTGCTACCTCCCATCACAAAAACTTTATCTCATAGCTTCTGGAAAATTGATTGAATCTAGCTTCATGTGCTTGCAAAGATCCACTCAACTCATCTAAAGATACTTTAGACATATCTCTAGCTTCTTCTATTGATGTAACAGCATGTACAAACCTTGAAGACAAACTTCTCATCACCTTTAACACCACTTAGCATCCTTCGACTCACTTCCTATCTCCTTTTTAATTTGATTAACCACAGCCGGCACCCTTTTGTAATATAGTGTTGAGCTGCTTTCTTCCTTCCTTCATCTGCACATAAAATCAAAGCTTTGTCTCAATGTTTGTTGCCTCACTTTGAAACCATCCTTGAGAAGTACGCTGTTCTCATTCTCATCGTGATCCCATGCTTCCTTTGCTTTGTGTCAAACCGAACAATCCTATGAAGAATTGTTTCATCTACAGCCTGCTGCAATAAAAATAAGGCTTTGGCATCATTCTCCAAATCCTTCTCCTTTGCATCCTCTTTGCTTATACCTTCCTCAACAATCTTCCATAATCCTTGTGATCTGAAAAAAGTCTTCATTCTATAGCTCCAATGTTCATAACCTTCTCCTCTGAACACTGGCAGCAATGAATGAGAAATCTCTGGTGTAGAGGTGGAGGAACTTGAAGCCATCTCTTCTACTGAACCAACTTCACCTTCACAATCACTTCACACCAAATCCCAACTAGCAAACCCTCTTAATTACTTCACAAAGATCGCAACAACAATTGAAAACCCTCCAAGTTACTACACCTTCAAACTGTAATTTTTCACTTCCATGACACTACAACATCAACTATCTCCAGTCAAAACACTGACACACTACAATACCTGCAACCATAGAACTATCAAGCACTTCACCATCAAGAAATCGAGGAACCACAGCTCTGATACCACTGTTGAGCACTATATAGATACTAGATTACATAAGGAGCAACTTTGTTATAGAACTCAGGCATAAGGAACACTTCCATCAAACAAGATAATTCAAACAAGGAAAGAGATATCAACAAAAACTAAAAAACATATCTCTTAAACTAACTAAATACAAGGAACTTTGGTGACCAAAACAAAACCGACTTGATGAGTCATCCTAACACGTGGTGAACCAAAGTTAACCCAACCGCTTAACAAGTTT
This sequence comes from Dioscorea cayenensis subsp. rotundata, assembly GCF_009730915.1. Lineage (NCBI taxonomy): Eukaryota > Viridiplantae > Streptophyta > Magnoliopsida > Dioscoreales > Dioscoreaceae > Dioscorea > Dioscorea cayenensis. Next base: position 15,361,669 of record NC_052490.1, read on the forward strand.
GCCTCGAACTTATGTTCATCCATCTGATGATGCAATCTTGACCGTTGCTACAAATCACAATCTTTGTGTGCCTTGAACTTGAATGAAATCAATTGATCTGTGAATCTCAGCCATTCATATCTCTCCCTCTTTAATTCCAACAAACAAACCGGTATTTTAAATACAGGATATTACCTTTCTACCCTTTCCACCACACATACGTCGAAACAATTACGAGGAAAAGCGGAAACTCAAAAACACTTGTCCGAGAAAACCAAAAACTCGATCCACAAACTGCACACATTCAACAGCAGTCTTTTCTGCAACACTTCATTCACTTCTTCAATCAACTATCAACAGTGAGGTTCTGCGGTTTAGTTTGTTTTATTTTTCTCTTATCATTACAAAAATAGTTATTATATTTTATTTAATTTAATATTGTATTTTAAAATACAATTGCTATATAATTTATATTGAAAAATATTTTGTAGCATATAATTGAATTATGTTGTATTTTTTAAATGTAATAATCTATCATTGAATTAATTAATTTTTAAATTAGTATTAAACATAAATAATGAGAGTTAAAGTAATTAATAGGTTTTAGAGATAAAATTGAAGCATAGTATATAATTAAAAGATTTAATAAATAATATTAAATAACTAGTGTCAACAATATGAGATAGGGATAATCTTACCATTTCACTTACATGGTAATTATATCTCTCAACTTATATCAAACCAAACAATAGAAAAATAAGTACAACATTTCAAGTTACAGCAAACCAAACAACCATGATTTAAGTTAAAATACAGTATTTTTACTTATACTGTAATTTCACTTACATGTAAATTCACTTACAGACAACCAAATAATCCCTAAATGGAGAATTACATCACATGGCTTATAAAAAAACGAATAACGATGTTTTTTTCTTCTAAAATATTGAAAAATTAAGTCATTCATTGAAACTTAAATTTGGATTTTATTAGATAAAATTATTATTATTATATATATATAAAAGGGTGGGAGAGAGAAGCAGGATGAGAGAGAGAGAGAGAGAGAGAGAGAGGCTGAATTTGGGGTTGGTGGCATCTCATAAAATGGACAGATGATTTTGAACCCCATAACACATTTTTTTTGTAAACTAAGCATTCTATACTCTTTATGGCTTAAAATAAATATTTTATATATACTTTATTTGGTTGAGTGACACAATTATTTATTACTTCTATGTTAAATTAAACATTTATATATATAATAATTTTGTTATTATTATTTTTTAATTAATATCTTCATCCACTCCATGTACTTTAACATGTATTTTAATAAATGTGTTCCTCCATAGAGACAAAACCATAGTGTTGGAGAGGTGATGCCACTCCCATGGCCTGCGGCCATTTCCTCCATCTCTCGCCTTTCTTCTCAGCTCTATTCTCCTCCTTTTTGAAATCCGGAACAAATATTTAGTTCATTCATTCATTCATTTCCTATTTGTTTATAGTCCTCAAATCCATCTTACTTTCAAATTTCATTTTATTTTCTTCTTCATCCCAGAATGAGAGAAACATTACAGCCTTTTTACTGATGACATCCCTTAAAACATAGTTGAAGAAATCACTTCATCTATAGCTTCAACCTCTTCTAAATCTCTTTATGATCTCAAAATTTCGTGTGGATGATAATTTAAGTTATAATGCATAAATATATATATATATTTAAATATAAAAAAATTATTTGAAACTTTCTTTATTATTTGTAGTTACAAGAGTTTTTACAAAATATCCAAAAGTCAAAGAGTCAAGTAGATATTACAACTTGATGATATATGATACCTTCGCATGGAAGGTTATATTAGTTTCTTCATAATTACGTACACAGTAGAAATTTAGAAGCTAGTTTCAAACTTAGCTTGGTAAAAATTTTAATAATTGCAATATTTTTTTAATCTTAAATAAATTTCCTTATTAACGTTGGAAAGTAATTATTTAATTTTTTTTTTTGTAGAATGTATCAAATTGAAAATGGATTCAAACATCCAACACCTAATGAATGTAGCCATTAGAGGTCATTTATTTGTAGAATATGCAATGAGCGTTATTTCTTAGAAAAATAAGATGATGTAGGATCCTAGCTTAAGAATGTAGAAAATGGTTGCTAACGGAAAAGTTGATAATGTCTTGAAACCAACAAAAACCAAAAGATTAGGTAATGTTATCATAAATGATTGCCGACATTCCACAGCAAAATTTTTTAAGGATATAGTAGAGTACAGATGGTAAATGGACTCAAAAAGAAAGAGAAATAGAAAGGGGATTGACATGGCTTACTTCAAAATAATAGGACTAAATAGTTTACCCTTTAACATAAGTGACTAAGATGGTAAGTTTGAAAAATAGAGGGACTATTTAGAGAACTATACCTATAAAGTAGTATATAAAAAATATAATTTAGAGAATTATACAAATAGAGGGACTAAGATGGTAAGTTTGAAAAAATAGAAGGACTAAATGATACTTTTTATAAATACTTTCTAAAAATATAATTTTTCATACTATATAAACCAATTTATAAAAATATCAACATGCCAAAATAATAAATTCCCTTTAACATAAGAGATTAAGATGATAAGTTTGAAAAAATAGAGAGACTATTTAGAAAATTATACATATATCCTATTATATAAAAATTAGAGGGTTAAACAATACTTTTCATAAATACTTTCTAAAAATATAATTTTTAATACATGCCAATTTGTAAAAATATCAACATGCCAAACTAATAAATTTATAAATATTTTTTTAAATAAATATTATTTTTTTTAAAAACTATTGGTATTAATTTGTAAAAAAATTAATATTTCTTAAAAAATAAAAATAAAAACCGAAAAGAGAGAGAGAGAAGGAGAGGGGTTTCATAAAAATAAAAACATCTTTTATTGGTTTTGTTTTCAAACATGAAATTAAAAACAAAATACCGGAATCGGTAACCATGCTAAACAACCCCATAATTTGTTGTTGAGATAGTCGGATCTTTGGTTGCATCTGTTTCTTTAGTTTTTCCATTTGCCGTGTCGAGGTTGAGATCTTGATGGTGGAGTGTGATTTTTATTTAAACCAACAGAGAGTTAGTATAACATAACAATCATTGTTTGAGTTAGTAATTAATTAATATTTCATGAATTTCGAATAAAAAAAGACCTATACATAGTACTCTAAATTCTCAACGATCTATGTTAGCTCCAAAGCTTGCCGAAGACTAAATGAGAGGGGAATATAACTCAATAAATTAAACGCTTGAGTTTTCTCTTTAGTTGTATAACGACACAGTAATTACGTGGAGTTCGGCACTCTTGCCTACGTCTCCACGGGGGTCGGGAATTAAAATCCACTATGAAGAATATCTCTGATGGCTTGAACAACTCTCAAGCTCGTCTCAAGAAGAAAACAATAAGAAAATCCTGAGTTATCTATACCTCATATCCAACTCGATGAGAGATAATCTTATTAGCATATATTATATGCTAATATATCCTTATATACTAACATAATAATATATGCTAATATATCCTTATATACTAACATAATAATATATATGCTAATATATCTATATAACATAAGTCAACATGTGACTAACACGCACATGCCCACAAAGCCACTCATAGTTATTTCTTATCATTGTTTCTCTTCACACTCTCCACCTCGTTTCTCATTTGATACCAAATGTGGAGCGAATAAGGATTTCTTCATCTCGAGACCATCAAGATAGAACATCTTCACCAAACTCAAATAGTCGATTCCCAACCCCAAAATTCCCCTTATTAGCATAAATCAAGATTGAGCAAGTTCAAACAATGTTGAAACTTGCTCCTTGGGAACAACTTTTGGTGAATATGTACTGCAGGGATTGTCACTGGTGTGCACCTTCAATAAGGAGATAGAGCCTTCCTCTATTACATCCTGCACAAAATGATACCGGACATCGATATGCTTGGTACGAGCATGGTGCACCTGATTTCTAGCCAAATGAATTGCACTCTGACCGTCACACCCCCAAGTCCACGCGTGCCTTGCTCAATCCCCAAATCATCTAACAAACCCCATAACCACAAAGCTTCTTTTCACTCCTTACGCCCTACGGCCATATACTCGACCTCTGTGGTGAGATGGTGCCACCGTGGCTTATGTAACTTGATCGCCAACTAAGCTGGAGCACAAAATATCCAAAAATACATAACCCAGTGGTGGAACGCGTCGGTCTAGATCACTTGCATAATCTGAGTCCACAAACCCACTCAAGCGACATCTTTCTCCACCAAAACACAAACCCATGCTAATGGTACCCTTCAAGTACCTCGAATCCATTTCACTCGCTTCCAGTGAAGCCTTCCCGATTTGCCATGAATCGCTAACCACCGATCGCCTCGTGGAAATATCTGGACGTGTACATACCATCGCATACATTAGACTGCCTACTGCACAAGCATAAGGAACACGAGCCATGTGTTCTTTTTCTTCATCAATTGTGGGAGATAGCTTACTAGAGAGACGAAAATGTGGGGCCAATGGAGTCACCACCGGCTTAGCATCTTGCATTTCAAACCGTGATATTACTTTCTCAAGGTAACCCTTCTGATGTAGAAATAGCTTACGGCTTGACCTCTCTCTTTTGATCTCCATACCCAGTATTTTCTTGGCAGCGCCCATATCCTTCATCTCAAACTCCTTACTGAGTTGAGACTTTAACCTATCTATCTCCACCTTGCTCTTGCTAGCAATGAGCATGTCATCCACGTACAATAGGAGATAGATATATGCATCACCACAAAGCTTACGAAAGTAAACACAACAATCATACTTGCTTACGGGTAACCCTTCTTGAGCATAAAAAGTATCGAGCGCTTGTACCACCAGCTCGAGGCATCGCTTCAAACCATAAAGTGATTTCCTCAAGCGGCAAACCTGATTCTCTTTTCCTTCGAGTTTGTACCCTTCCGGCTGATGCATATAAATTTCCTCATCTAAGTCACCATGTAAGAAGGCCGTCTTAACATCAAGTTGTTCCAGCTGAAGATCACCATGAGCTACCAAACTCAACAATACACGGATAGAGGTGTGCTTCACTACGGGAGAAAATATCTCATTGTAGTCCACCCCTTCTTTCTCAGTGTAAATCCCTTAGCAACTAGTCTTGCCTTATACCTTGTGCCACAAGATTTAGATGAATCTTCCTTTTTCTTGTACACCCACTTACAGCCTATAGCATGCTTACCAATGGGCAACGGAACAACTTCCCATGTTTGGTTTTTCCGAAGAGATTCCATCTCTTCCTCCATTGCAACCAACCATCTCTCACTATTCTCATCTTCGATAGCTTGCTTAAAAGTGAGTGGCTCATCATTCTCCACCGAGGTGCATACTCAACCAAATTTACACGTCCATAGTGTTTTGGAGGTTCATCGACCCAAACTTACGAACCATTTTAACTTTTGCCTCTTTGGCTAGTAGTAGCCAAAGACTACATTTTTCTATCTTTCGTAGTGTTTTGTGTATTATGTTTATGAACCTCCTTATGTTCATTTTACAACAACATTCTCATGAGCATGGCTCGGGGGCATGGTTGGTCTTCGGATCCATCAATCTCCACCACTTGGGTGTTAGTTGTTAACTCATCACCATCACCATCAAGAGGCTTCATAGCTTTTAGGCAAAGCTAATATGGAATTCTCATCAAAAGTAACATCCTCGCGATTATAAACTTTGAATCTTCCATACACCAAAGGCGATAGCCTTTCACTCCTTTTGCATATCCCAAGAAAATTGCCTTCTTGGCTCTAGGATCAAGCTTATTCTCTTTCACATGATAGTAAGCTGTACAACCGAAAATTCTAAGAACATTATAGTGCGATGTTCTCCCGACCATAGTCCGTAGGGTGTGTCACCATCGAGGGTGGAATGTGGAGCTCTGCATTCACTATATAGCATCGTTGCCACTCGATTCTCGCCCTACCATTCTACGCTCCAAACAGAATTAGATCTTATACATCTTGCTCTCTCAAGTAATGTACGGTTCGAGCCCTCTCTGCAACCCCCATTCTCAGCGTGGTGTATTCCTAAGCTGCCCGATGTCGAACAATACCCTCTTTATTACAAAACTCCTTGAAGACACCTTCGATAGTACTGTACCATTATCCCGACTCGATTGTCTTCAACTTTCTACACTGCTACATTTCTCAACCATTGCTCTCCACTCGCTTGAATGTCTCAAATACTTCATTCTTATGTTTCGGAAAAATATACCCAAGCATATCTTGAGTAATCATCAATAAATGAGACAAAATATCTCGGAACCCCCTTTTGAAGCAACTTTAGCTGACTCATACATCCAGTGTGCACATAGTCTAATAGTCTTCTACTCTTGTGCTTGCTTGTGGTGAACTTGACTCGGTGTGCCTTCCCATACACAGTTGCTCACAAAAGTCCATGCAAGGTTTCTCCAAGTTCTTCAACAAACCTTCCTTTCCAAGTAGAGTTAAACCCTTTTTCCGACATATGTCCAAGACGCATGTGCCAAAGTTTAGTACTAATCGATGAGGTTCTCGCTTTTGGAAATCCTAATTGCTGCATTATCTGTGATTGTCATACCCAACAAAGCATATAGATTACCATGACAAACACCCTTCATCACCACCATGGAGCCTCGAACAACTTTTTAGAATTCCCTTGTAGGCCACAATCTTGCACCCATTGGATTCCAATACACCAAGTGAAATCAAGTTCTTCCTCAAATCCGGAACATGCCTTACATTTGTCAAGGGTTCGATAATCCCATCATGCATCTTGATTCTAATTAGACCAAGCCCAACTGCTTTTTGCAAGTATGATCATTGCCCATCAATACATTACCACCATCAATGTTCTCATAGGTTGTAAACCACTTCCTATTTGGACACATGTGATAAGAGCAACCCGAATCGAGCATCCATTTCCCGTAAAATGTCTTCACCTTGATTGGCTATGAAGCATTCATCATTGTCCTCATCCCGAAGCATAGCTTGCTTCTTCTTTGACCTGCTTTCCCTTGTTATTTTTTTGTTGTTCTTCTTCCTCCAATTTACTTTCTTATTGGAGCAATGGACCTTATAATGCCCAAGCTCTCCGCAATTGTAGCATACTACTTTTTGCAATAGGTCTTGACTTTTGATCTTGATTTCCCTCTTTTGCACCTTTCCCCTTTCATTTGACCTTCCCCTTATAAACAATCCTTGTGCTTGCTCTTTGTCCACTCTTCCACTGTAGCCATCTTCCGAAGATCATCAGATAAGAGTGATGTTCTAACATCGTTCATAGAGAGTGTCTCACCCACAAGCATCAATGTTTGTACAAGGTTCTCAAATGATGGTGGCAAAAGAAAGTAGCAAAAGAATAGCTTGATCTTCATCCTCTACTTTGACCTCCACATCCTTCAAATTTGAAAACTATCCTTTCAAACTTGCTTATGTGATCCCGGATTGAAGTTCCTTCATCCATTTTGCAAGTGTACAACTTGGCCTTCAAGTAGATGCGATTTGTCAAGGTTTTGGTCATGAAATTGGACTCTAATTTCAACCACACGCTAGCCGCTGTCGCCTCGTCATTCACCAAGAAGGCGACATCCCTATCCAAACATCAAAAATAATAATGCAGCGTGCCTCCATATCAAGATCTTCCCAATCTTCATCACTCATTTCTTTGGGTTTCTTTTCTTTCCCCAAAAGTGCCTTGTGTAGTTTTTGTGATATCAACAAATTCTTCATTTGCATCTTCCAATAGGAGAAATCGTTCTTCCCATTGAACTTCTCAATCTCATACTTCCCAACCTTAGCATTACCAAGTGAAGACATCTTTCAGGAATATTGTCGAACACCTTGTGTGCAGAAATTTACCCAAGCTATAAACCAATAGCTCTGATGCCAATTGTTGGGGGGACTTAATGCTTCACTTAAGACCCCTTTCGGAAGCACTAACACACCCGTAGATGTCCCAATAACCTGTCAAGGTTAGTCTCCAAAACACATGCAAAGATAGGACTATAATAGAGAAAGAAAGATAAACACACACAAACCACGACACAGTAATTACGTGGAGTTCGGCACTCTTGCCTACGTCTCCACGGGGGTCGGGAATTGAAATCCACTATGAAGAATATCTCTGATGGCTTGAACAACTCTCAAGCTCGTCTCAAGAAGAAAACAATAAGAAAATCCTGAGTTATATATACCTCATATCCAACTCGATGAGAGATAATCTTATTAGCATATATTATATGCTAATATATCCTTATATACTAACATAATAATATATGCTAATATATCCTTATATACTAACATAATAATATATATGCTAATATATCTATATAACATAAGTCAACATGTGACTAACACGCACATGCCCACAAAGCCACTCATAGTTATTTCTTATCATTGTTTCTCTTCACAGTTCAAGTCATTAATTGATGAATATTTCATGAATTTAGAAGAAAAAACACACACATAGAAATTCTAACATGTTGAAATATATAATATAATAATATATTTAATAATTATTACTCCCTTTTGTCCTTTTACTTCTGCATTTTACCTAATTTACATAGATTAAGAAAATCAATTGACATTGGTTGGCAATCTAAATTTTATAAAAAATTGTACTAACTTCGAAGTTTGCCCTTATTTAAAATATGTTTTAAAAAATGTGTAATTGAATATAATTTATTGAAAAATTGTAAAGGTATATTACATATAAAAGATAAATTTTAAAAAATAATATTTAATCCTTCACAAATTTTTAAAATGGACAATAAAAAAGTAAAAGAAAACCTCTAAAATGAGATAAGCAAAAAAGAACCAGGAGTATTTGATATAAATATTTTTTACATACACGTTGCAAAAAGTCTATGATTTTTATAAATCTTACAAAAAAAAAAGTATCTATTTTTGCATTTATATCCATAGAATATCAACATTATGAGAAATAAAGCAAATAATAATATTTACTTTTAATTCTTAGCTATAATTGTTTTTCGTTAAAATACCAAAAACATTGTTAGTTCCGGAGGGGTAGGTGTTTAAGGTAAATACTCAATCTCACAGGAAATTAAAATACACACATGCAAGAGAAAGAAGACACACAAGTTGGTTACCTAGTTTGGCACAACCATGCCTACATCTGGGAGGGCCAAGCCCAGAGAAATAATCCACTAAAAAAGGTGATAGAATAAATAGTACAACACTCTTTTACTCACTCAAGACAAAGAATACCCTCTTAAGATTGCCCGATGCCCACTATTCTCAACCCTCATAGAAGGGTCTCTCTTTTGTGGTTCATCCTAAATCTTCAAATAGGATATCTTATATAGACGCACCTATGTCTCAATAGATTTTCCTCTTTTAGACTTCTCCGCAGCTTCCTAACTTGGACACTTCCAAAGTTAGATATTACAATACTGCCCACATTACTGAACATGACTGAGTTTTAGCCCGTTGCAACCGAACTTGCGACACCTTCAACCCTCTCGGTTCCTTCAGTTCGTTTTGTAGCAGTTGACTCATCCCAAGCTCCTCTTGCCTGCAACCGTTTCCTTCCTTATGTCATTTCAGCAAGCCCCTTTCCTAAGGGTCACGTTTAGCAAAGCACATGCAACCATCTCACCAAGATGGTCACAGAAGATCTCCCAATCTTCTTTCCAAACTTGGTCCAAGTTTGGTCTTTCCATATGATCTTCGTTTGAATCATGGATATATTGTTACTAAACTTGATCTCATCTACTATAAGTTTAGCCTTCAATATCTTCAAACATGATCTCCAATCATCAATGCTTGGATCTTTAAATCTTCAATCAAATCTCAATTAATCTTCAATTAATCTCTCATATATGATTTGTCTCCTTGAATAGCTTCATCCATAATTAGCCTTCTTACTATCTTTTACTCCATAATGATCTTTTCTCAAAGAATAATTCCTCTTTTTTTAAAATAGATCTTTCATAAAAGGAGTTTTACCAAAGATATGATTTATCATCTCGGAACTTACCAAGGATAGATAAAATCATACTTAAGATAAAACTTACTTTTTTTGATGAAATCCCTTTACCTTGATCTTCCTTCCAAAAATAATTCTTTTCAATTGAACCTATGAAAGGTAGACATGGCCACGGTTCAGGAACCGCCGGTTCTGGTTCCTGAATTGTCGGTTCTGGTTCAAGGACCTTGAACCGGAACTAAACCGCCTAGGCCAAGTTCTTGGCGGTTCGGTTCAACAGTTCCGGTTTGACTGTTCATATGGTTTGGGGGTTTTTTTTGGTAAACTAAATAATTCAATAATTCAAATTACATAAACACAAAAATACAATTAATATAATATTTTATTAAAAAATAAAAAGTATTAATAATTCAAAACAATATTTTGCAATAAAAATACAATAGTATTAATAAGAATTGTTTTTATTTATTTTTCTTTTTCTTTTTCTTTTTGTTTCTAGTATACGGACATAAGTTGCATGGTTTACACTTTACAAATTGAAAATCTTGGGAGTTTTATCTATATATTGGAATATATATATCTTTAAATGATCAACAAAATCAACAAAATTGATATATATATATATATATATTCGTGTTTATTTTATTTTATTTTATTTATTTATATATTTTTTTAATGGTTCAAATGTTTTACATGAGAGTATTTTACTCATTATATTTTCATTTATATAAAATAAATATAATTTAATATGAACTACGTTAATTTTGTAAGTTTCAAAACGGGAGATATATAAAGTCTAATCTCTGTTTTTTTGCTTTCTAATAAATTCATGATCTATTCATTTTATAACAAATAATATATAGTTTACAATTAAATTTGCTCACTCATATATATTAAATTATAAAAATAATATGGAAATCTACTAAGGAATTGAATATTTTTTCCCCTCAAAGAATTGAAATTTCAAAGACAATGTAAGCAAGCAATTCAACTAGTATTAAAAATTGTGATTGATCTCTATTAAAGCTCTTTTAAGTACTCCTCATTAATTAAATTGTTTTGATAAATCCATATTTAATTTGCAACTAATAATTTGTGGCATAATCAATTAATTATAACTTATCTTCTTGCATGAGTAACAAAGTTTGGCATGGCTCAATACATGAATGTTACGAATCAAATCTAATTGGCTAATCAAGTATTCAAAATTAGACTTGATCAATAATCAATTTGGTTAATATCTTTAATTATTTATTTAAAATATTTTTAAACATGTAATTAATTAATTAATTACTAATTAATGATATTAACAAAATAAAAACCTAGTCATTCATGACATTATATATATATATATATATATATATATATATATGATATTTTGATTTAACTAAAACCGGAGGTTGAACCGGTGGTTGAACAGCCGTTTTGAACCTCTGTTTTGAACATGCAGTTGAACTACCAGTTGGAACCGCCGGTTCCACGGTTTTCAAATTCTAAAACCGGAATCGAACCTTGTATGAAGGTTTAGGTTCCGGTTTTTGGACGGTTACAGTTTTGCTGATTCCGGTTCAATTTTTTATAGTTCGGTTCTGGTTCGGTTCTACGGTTTTAGTTCAAAATGACCACGTCTAATGAGAGGTAATTCTCCATCATGATCCTCTAGCCCACTTCTTTCTTAAGTGTCATGTCATTATCCTAGTCACTTCAACTTTTGCCAAGTCATCATAGCCCACGTCATCTTTCATTATCATGTCATCCGTTGACTTGTCATATAATGCCAACTTAAGTCTTCAGATCTAACAAACATGTTCACTAAAATTCATTCACGTTCTATTCTTCAAATAATTAAAGAAATAATTTCATAGAAAATTAAATGCGCATGCTTACATCAAGCATGCATATAGTTTGAGCAACTTAAATGTTTGATAGTATGCATACAAATAGTAAGATGTTGTAGGGTTATATATGTAAAAAAACTTTAACTAAAGCAATTTTGGTCCCTGAAAAATTGGTACCTTCCCCTGACGGCGGATAGATTTTTCATTATGGTTGTTGATGTGTCATTAAATAATATTAAAATATTATAAAATATTATAAAAAAATTTAATAAAAAATAATTTAATAAATGAGAATTTAAAAGGAGTATTTTTTATGTTTATATTTATATTGATTTATTTTATTAAATGATTTCTCTAATTATATCACAATGGATTATATACAATTATCTCTCAACTCACTAATCAATGAATATTTTTTCAGAAATGAGGAAGTATAGCACCAGTTTGACATGCCAAAATATATGATGTAATCATGTAATAATATAGAAATAATAAAATGAAGCAAATCAATTTAACAAAATCCTTTCGCACATGTAAACACATTATATATAATTAAAGTATCAAAAATACCTTTCATATGAGTAATTAATTTGCATAATATAGGAAAAAATTTCACCCCGTAATAGTGAAACATACAAAAACAATATAACCAATGATTGTAATATTTGAGATTTTCACTCCTAATAGTTTAACATACAAAAACAACATAGGAGGTGGTCATTATATTTGTTCTTAATTTTTTTTCAGTTTTAATATGCCATATTAGAGCGATGCCTACACAAATTAAATGCTTGAGTATTTTCTTTACTTGTGAAGCGTAACAATCATTGTTTAAATCAATAATTAATGAATATTTTATTAATTAAGAAGCATAAAATATATAAAATTAAATATTTTTTCAACATAGACCCTTGCAAAAATTTATGATTTTTATAAACCTTAATTGGAAGCAAAACCTTAGAACACAAAATTCTCACCTTTCTATGTTGAATCTAAAGACTGATGGACACTAATTGAAGGGTTGCGACCTTCACAGAGCTTCGCAGATTAAATGCATAAACTTTCTCTTAGGTTATTTAACATAACAATGATTGTTCAAGTTAATAATTAATAAATATTTCATCAATTAAGAAGCAAGAACATATATATATATAGTACGTAAAATTCTCACTAGTCTATGTTGGATCCAAAGCTTGCTGGAGATTAACTCGAACTTTCTTGAGCTTTCTCTTCAGTTGTATAACATAATTAAGTCAATAATGACGAATATTTCATGAATTAAGAACCAAAAAAACATATACACAATATTTCTGACATGTCAAAGTAGATAATGTAATAATAAATTTAATACTTATTGTTTGATATAAATACAACACCCCTTATTTGGGTTAAAATCTTGAGTGGTATGCAACTATGGCCGAATATCAAAATGAATATAACAATTTAATTTGTATCTTTTTGGATACCATATTATAGGCCTTCACCGAGAGGGTACTGATGCAATTCCGGTGGGGCTTTACACACGTGGCAGCCAGATTAAACACTTGGAGAGCCAGTGGGGACAAGGGATCCTCGCCAGAATTTTATAATGGGCAAGTCAGCCACCCTCTCTTCTCCTACGTCGTTTCCTTCGTTTCTTCTCTGCCGTTTCGATGGAGTGAGTTGTTATAGAGCATGAGCTGCTGGAGCGATTCCAATTGCCCAAAACTTACTTGAATCTTACCAGATAGCTGGTTATCGGCCAAGTCTAACGTCATGAGCTGTCGGCAATCACCTAATGACATTGGAATATCACCGGAGATACCATTTCCTCTGAGGTGCAAGAAGTTTAAATTCTCAAGCATGCTAAGAAAGCTCAGATTAATGCTACCCGTCAATTAGTTATCGAAGAAATCAATTATTTGAAAGCTAGAACTGTTGCCGATCATCTTCGGTATCTCACTGGACAACTGATTTCATACAAGTATAGAATCTCAAGCTTCTAGAACATGCCTAATTCTTCAGGGATTCTTCCTCTGAGCTCATTGTGGTACAATGTGAGTGTTTGAAGGCTGTTGAGATTGCCTAGACTTCTTAGAATGGTGCCAAAGAAACTGTTGTTGTTGAGAAGGAGATCAGTGAGGTTCAAGAGCTCATCGAACCACTGAGGTTGTTATTGTCCAAGTCCAACTACTTCATAGATTGACATGACATCAAACGCACCAGAATTTCTCCAGTGAAGTTGTTGGTAGAAAGAAGCAAGTGCTCCAACTTTGAAGAGTTCTGGCAGAGCTTCCCTGACAATGGCCCGGAAAGCTGGTCTCCAGACAAGACCAAGAGCACCAACTTACTTAACTCGTTGAGTTCTTCTAGAATAGAGCCTGTGATATGGTTCACAAATAAATCAAGATTCTGAAGACTTACAAGTCTCCTAAAAGACTTTAAAATTGTACCTTGAAGCTTGTTGGCCATGAAGTTGAGGTAAATGAGTTGATTTAGCTTTCTGAGTTGACTCGTCATCTCACCTTCCAGTGAGTTCTTTCCCAAGTTGAGTGTTTGCAGGTTGGCCAAGCTTCCAAGCTCTGCAAGGTTGTCATCGGAGATGTTGTTGTTGGATAAAGCAAGCACAACAAGCTCAATGTAGTCACCAATCTTCAACGGTATCATTCCCTATAACTGGTTTTGCTAAAGAACCAACCTCTGAAGCAGAGAAAGCCTTCTGAGTTGACTTGGATTGCTTGCTGGAGAAGACGCAGGAGAAGAGAGGAAGAAGAGAGGGTGGCTGACCTCGCCATTATAAAATGCCGACGAGGATCCCTTGTCCCCGCTGGCTCTCCACGTCAGTGTTTGATTTTTTAATTACAGCCATGTGTTTAATCACGCTGCCACGTGTGTAAAAACCCATTGGGATTACATCGGTACTTTCTTGGTGAAGGCCAATTATAATATGATATCCAAAAAGATACAAATTAAATTGTGGTACTCATTTTGATATTCGGGTATAGTTGGGTACCCACTCAAGATTTAACCCCCCCCCCCTTTTCTTATTTACAATATACTTACTAATAATAACACATTTATTTGTTGTTTAATATTTTTTTTATTGTTTTATTGTATATATGCACATACATATACATGTATAATATTTTATTGTTTGTTGATTTTTTTTTTCATACATATATAGATATATGACGAATCTCTAAATGTATATGTTTTTATTGTATTATTTTTTTACACTTTCCATGTATTTTTAATAGATCGATGTTTGTTTTAGGCTTAATTTGTTACTCCCTCCATTTCTTTTTATCTGTCATAAACCCATGTTTCTTTTTATCTGTCATTTTTGAATATCAAGGAACATTTATTATTATTTTTTTCCAAAATTACCCTAACACTCTATTCAATTCTCTTCTTGAAATTTAATATGAGAGAGAAATGTGAAGATATAAATTAGGGGTAATTTTGAAAAGATAACTAATTTTTTATTAAATTATGTGAAATAATCAACTTTCTTAGTATGTGAGATTCGATTATTCACGACAGATAAAAAGGAATGGAGGGAGTATATTTTTATTTATAGGTAAGGACATGAAAATGCGTAGCAAAGTATTTTCAAGGCAAAACGGGCATTTTTCAAAGATGGTGCTGTAGTGGTATATTATCGGCATGGTACTATAGTAGTTTTACTATGGTAATACTGTACCACCGCATGAAAATTCTTGCGTCCCATACAGTAACTCTTTTCTTACGATGAGCATTACTTTTATTAGATTTTAGCGCTAATATATGTGTATTTGTGTTACTTGTGTGCATGTAGGGTTTTGGAGCCAAATATAGAGGAAAGAAGCCAAAGTAGATTGCGATTGCCCTTTGTTGATGGAATCTCGGAATGAACAAACATAAAGACACAAGTTATGCTCGAAGATACGTGAATGTGTGCCAACCTCCATGTGCTCAACCAACTACATGGTTTGGAGGGGCACAAATGCAGTCACATTTGCGTATTTTGACTTATGCAATGATAGTAAGATCTTCGTCAATGTTATCCCTTATTGAAGAAGCGACGTGATCTATGGCATTGACGTGTGCCCGTTTATGTTACCTCGTTGAAAAGTGTGGATTCAGGAGTGTTTTTGACGGAGTACTGTAGCAAGTTATTATAGTAAATCACTGCAACAATTTACTATAGAAGTTACTGTTCACAAGCCACAGAAAATTAGATTCTTGCAGATTCACACGGGCGTGTGGAAATTCGACACGCCTATGTGGATTCCCAATTCCAGCTCTATATAAAGCCGCGACTTGTACCAATTTGGGAATCCTTCTTTCTATCTTTTCTCCATCTTTTCCCTAACTTTGGAGAGGCCTGTGGCTAGGGTTTAGAGGGGCTTTGGCAAGGCTTTTGGAGTGGTTCTATGGGCATTGACACCGTGTTCGTTTGGAAGAGAGTTATTGGGGAAGCTTTTGTCAGCACCGATCTGGTGAGGTGTGCCTTAGGCTTGACAAGGAGACCTTTGAAGAGGACGAGGCTACTCTATAAGACCATCGACACAAATGCCGAGGGGGTTTTACTTATGGATTGCATGTTTTTACTTTCGATTTCATTATTAATTGTATCTTGTTCCATTGAGAGCTAAACCCCTAGTGGGTACTTGGACTTGTAAACCCTAGGATGTTATTGTTTCATTGACCTTTTATTATGTTTTCCTTAATTGATGTCTTTAATTGAGTTTCATTCCTGAATGCTTGTTGAATGATTTCTCCCATAGAGTAACACTAGGGTTGAGAGTCTACATTGGTAATCCTTGTGAGTGAGTGACACACCATGAGGGTTAGACAAAGCAAGATTGGAGAGGGTCAAGAGGGTGAGTCGAGAGGTAGCGGAACGTCCCCTTTCCCCTTCGATGTGATTTATCCTACCTCCATGTTCCAAGGGTTCTTTGTGGTCACAATAGAGTAAAGTGCTAAAAGAAGAACTCCGCTGGGGCTTAGTTGCGCGAGCAACAAAGTGAAGTGTTGAAGTAATCCTTAGTGCTGGGGCTTAATTGTGACTAGGGGTTCACCTGGACAACAAGGTTAGACCTATATTAGGGAATAGGATTTATCACTTGGAATCCCTAGAGCTTCTTGCAACTGTACACAGTGTGAAGTGTTGAGACTGATTGATTTCTCCACCAGGGCATAGTGTAGAGCTAGTCACAGTTGACCTTAGGTTTGGGACCGTGTATTTTAGGATTTCTATGACTCATTAAACATCAATTAGGAGACATAATAGTTGGTCTTGCACTTGAAGCAATACTCCTAGGGGGAGCAATGTCCGAGTGCCCCACTTTCTATTGATTGGCTTTCATCTCATATTATTACACCTTTCTTTCTTTTTTTTTTTTAGTTTTTTTCATATTGATTTTGTTCACAGCATTATTGATTCATCTTTACTTTGGTTAAATAGCAATCTTTATATTTCTGATAACTATTTCCTCTGGATTTGACTACCAACTAACTGGGGTATTATTACTTCGACAAACCCGTGTACTTACGGGTCACACGCAAGGGGTGTGTCAGCGAGCTAAAAGGTGTGCAAGTACTTGTGCCTCCATACAGGAGATCGCATGCATCGTTGGGCTTTCTAGATTCAAGTTTTAACACTCCGTGAGGGCTCTTATGCATTGACAACACCCCTTGTGTGTGACCCGCAAGTGCACGGGTTTGTCGAGTAATTAATCACAAGTGAGTGGAGTATTGTATCCATAGGGAGTAGGGAGTAAATATACTTAAATTGCTACTTAACCATGTGAAAGTGGACAATGATAGTATCGATAGAATGTAATGTAAACAAAAATAAAAGAAACAAGAATGAAAGGCACAAGTACGTGGGAGGTAAGGCAATCGATAGAAGTGGGATACTCAGACAATGCTCCCCCTAGGATTAATTTTTCAAGTGCAAGACCAAATATTATACTTCCTAATCAATGCTCAATGAGTCATGTAAATCCTTAAGCACATGGTCCCAAATCTAAGGTCAACCGTGACTAACTCTACACTATGTCTCGGCGGAGAAATCACTCAATCTCAACACATCACACTGTGTATAGTTGTATGGAGTTCTAGGGAATCCAAGTGATAAACCCTCTTCTTATGTATAGACCTAACCCTTTGGTCCAGGCGAAAGGCCCCTAGTCACATCTAAGTCCCAGTCACTAGAATCACTTCAATGCTTCACTATGTTGCTCTCGCAACTAAGCCCCAGCGGAGTTCATCCTCTAGAACTTCACTCTATTGTGACCGCAAAGAACTCAAGGAAATGGAGGTAGGATAAATCACACCGGAGGGAAAATGGACACTCCGCTATCTCTGGACTCACTTTCTCAACCGTCTCCAATCAAGCAATATCTAACCCTCGTAGTGTGTCACTCATCTACAACGGTTACCAAGATGAACTCTCAACCCTAGTGTCACTCTAAGGGAGAAATCATTTAACAAGCATTCAAGATTGGAACTCAATTGAAACATCAATTAAGGAAAGCATAATAAAAGATCAATGAAACAATAACATCCTAGGGTTTACAAAATCCAAGTACCCACTAGGGGGTTTAGCTCTCCATGGAGCACAATACAATCAATAATGAAATTGAAAGTAGAAACAAGTGTTAAATAAGAAAACCTCCTTGATAGTTGTGTCGATGGTCTTGTGGAGAAGCCAAGTCTTCTCCAAAGGTTCTCTTGTCCGTCCTAGGGCACACCTCATTGGATCGGTGCTGACGAAAGCTCCCCTAACAACCTTTTTCCAAGTGGAGAGCGGTGTTGAATCCTTAGAACCACTCCAAAGACGTGCCAAAAGCCTCTCTAAACCCTAGCCGCCGGCCCCTTGAAAGATGGATGAAAGTTGGAGAGAAGGGGAAAAGAAGATCCTCAAAATCAGGCTGAATCGCAGCTTAAATAGTGCTGGAATCGGGCATCCACACACCCCTGTGGATTTTCTACACGGGCCTGTGTAATTTCCACACGGGCGTGGGGAATTTTCACACGCCTGTGTGGATTCTCTAGAAATCCTGTTTTCAGCAGGCTGTGAATAGTAATGCTACAGTACCTGCTATAGTACTCGGCCAAAACGCTCCTAACTCCACACTTTTCATCGAGGCAACATAATCGGGCATATGTTTATGCCGTAGATAGCACGTCTTCTTCAATGAAAAGCTTCATTAGCGGAGGTCTTGTTATCAATGCATAGGTCGGGATATAAAAATGTGACTGCCTTTGTGCCCCTCCAACTCATTGTAGTGACTTAAATTCATGGAGGTTGGCACACATTCATGTATCTTAGAGTCCCACTTCTGTCTTCGCATTTGTTCCTTCGAAGATTCTACCAAATAATGTGTTTACGATCTACTTTTGGCTTCTTTTCTCAATACTTAGCTTCACAACCCTACATGCGCAAAAGAACAAAAATACACATGTATTAGTGCTTAAACCTGGTAAAAGTAATGCTCAACATAAGGAAAAAACACTTCGCATTCTTATCACACAAGTACTTATCAAACTCCCCCACACTTAAGCTTTTGCTTGTCCTCAAGCAAAAATAACACATTGAAGCATAAAAGAAGGAAATATTGAATGTGCTCGGCTTTAGGTTCACCAAAGCATGCAAGGAGAGCATTCTACAAGTAAGGGAAATTTCAACACTAAATACGAAAAATCAATGCTCTAGCTAAAAACTTGAATAAAAAAGGACAACAAACCCAAAATCGTGTAAGTGTGTGTAAACTCACTCAATTTAACCCAAGGTATACTTCTCAAAGTTCTACGTATAAGGGATTTATTTATCTACAAAACATAACAAAAGAAAAAGATGGTAGTAGCTTCAAACATCCTCTAAGGTAGCCCTTTCCTAAGCGGCCGCTAAGGTGACTTTCAAACTTTGAAGGTAGTAGCTCTTTCTACCGGGATGGTAGCTTTCACTCATCCCATGAGATAGCTCTTTACTCATTAGGGCATAACTAGTATCCGACTTATGAGAGTAGCTTCATACTTCATAGGTGGTAGCTCTTTCCACCCCCAATGCTCAACCAAACAATATATATATATATATGTTTTTTTCTTCTTTTTTAGCAAAATAACACAAGAAACAAAACTTAGTCCCTTAAACATGAAACTCGAGTTTCTAAAAGAGTTTTATGAGAGAGTAGTGCAATAAGTGTCAATCGGGCAAAAATTCCTAAAATTCAAGTAAGAATTAAAACATGAGAATATTCAATGTTAAAACCTCTCCTAAACTTAAGAATACATGTATTGCAACTAAGGTGAATCGCCATTGCCTACGTGAGCATACATGTCAATAAAAAAAACTAGTGTAAAAGACATGTGCGAAGTGAACTCCCCCACACACTTAAGATGTACATTGTCCCCAATGTACCATGCAAGCATAATAGAAAATAAATCAAACAAGCATATATGTGGGAGTGACAATTGAAACAATACTCCCCTGATTCCTAGTGTTTTGTTTGATGGAGCTAAATCTTTGGGAGTAAAGTTCCAACGGGTTGTGAAGCACACACGACCCACATTGGCCGTATCTATGACTAGTCCTCATTTCCCATACTAACAAGACCATTTGCATGCATACACAAGGGGGTTCAGTGAAGCTCAATAAAAAGAACAACTTAAGTTTATAAAAGATAAGACAATGAATACAACTCGAGACAACAAAACGAAAATAAAAGATAAACTTAGAAGGAAGATCCTTTCTGAGTAGTGCAGGTCTAACAACAATACAAAATAAAGCAAAAATAACAAGAAATAAATAAGATATACATCAAGTGTCAATGTCATCTGCTGTCTGAACTTCCCTAAGAATGCTCATGTTCGGAAATCGGGTTTGACCAAACCTGAGCTTAGATAGCCGCTCAAACCGAGCCTGATGCTCGGAAATAGCAAACTCCATGTGATCCGACTTAGGGGAATGCTCAAGTGGACGTTTGTCAGCTTGCTTCTTCGATCAGGGGGCCATTCCTGCAAGATTTGAAAAGAAATTTGATCAAGAATACTCACAGGTTAATGCTATAGAAATCCACACGGCCGTGTGGAATTTCCACACGCCCGTGTGGATCCATGAGGAGTGAAAAACGCACGGCTGCATGCTAAGAACTCACAAATACATCATTAAATCGCTTCTATATTAGTTCTAAGCATGCATACCCCTTCTAATTGTAGAGACGACACAATATTTACCAGTTTTAACAATTAAAATCAAGAATTTACGTAGAAGAGAAGTAAAGAGGGTTTACCGACGAGTTGAAGATGTAGAACTTAAAATCAGCCAGAAAAATCAAGTAAAATCCTTCTAAAATGATGAAGCAAGGTCGGGCGAGTGAGTGTGTATGTTTTTTGAGCAGTTGATGGTGTGAAGGTAGAGAAACTTGAATAGATTTTAAAGAAAACCCGCGATTCTAGAGTTTATGTACATTAACACGGGCGTGTGGAAATTACCCACGCCCGTGGGATTCCACAGGAGAGACCCATATGGGCAGATGCACACCCCTGTGCGCTCTCGGGAAAATACTTTTTGCCTCTAAACACATCCACTCAGGCGTGCAAAAAATACCCACGCCCGTGTGCCCGACCCACAGGGAATCCCCATGTCCCTGTGGCTTCTCTGTCCAACCCGAGAAACTCTAAGTGTTTCACACGCCCGTACGGAAATTCCCCACAGGCGTGCAGAAATTACCCACGCCCGTGTGTTTATCATTGGGTCATCCACAGGGGCGAGTCCACGCCCCTGTGTCTTCTTAGGAAAAATCTCTAAATGTCTGCAAGAAGACACACGCCGCTGCGGAAATTACCCACGGGCGTGTGAATCTCACAAGGTCGTTCATAGGGGCGAGTCCACGCCCCTATTCCTTCTCTGGATGAGCTCTCAGTAGAGACCCACGGGTGTGTGGAAATTCCACACGCCCGTGTGTTTTCTCTGGATGCCTTAGGAGTACTGCAGCCTCTGCAGAAAATTCCTGTACATATTAAAACACTCAGAGCCTGCTTCTAGCATGCAAAATATACTAGAGAAAAACACGAAACATGCTCAAACGACCAACAACTTCACCATAGATATTTAAACACACGATAACACCAACTCATTCACAAGAGAATCACAACAATGCATCAAAACATATAGACACCAACACTCAATGTCTTATTTATGTAAACACTAAACTAACAACTAACAAAAGAATAAATGCTTGGGTTGCCTCCCAAGAAGCACTTGTTTAACGTCACATAGCTTAACGTACCTTGTCTTACCACACGAGGGCTCATAGATGAAGGTTTCCTTCTTACCCATGACTTGAAAGCACAATGAGCAAAGCCTCTTGAAGGTAGAAGGAGAGTTGTCGAGCTTGTTACCACTTGAGGGCTTGTCACCATTGTTCCTTTCATGCACATTCCCAACAGCCTTGGGGCATTTCTTGTAGCATCTTCTCGCTCGCTTCATCTTCCGGAGCATATTTTTCATGATCAACTAGACCAAGCATCATCAACTCCTCGTTCTCCTCGTCTTTGTCTAGCAACCCCTCGTATGGGTCTAGATTCAACATTTCTTGTATATATTCATCTATTAGTTCATCAGTAGTGTCAAGAAAATATAAAGTATCATCAAAGTCAAGAGAATATCGCATGGCTTTGGCAATGAGGTATATGTGCTTGTTATCTCCATCCCTCAGTGTCAACTCCCCGCCGTCCATGTCAATCAATGCCCTTGGAAGTGCACAAGAATGGCCTCCCAAGTATCAAAAGAACATCTGCATCCTCATTTACATCCAACACTATGAAGTCTATAGGAAATATGTACTTGTCCACCTTGACAAGCACGTCTTCAGTGATGCCCCTCGGATGTCTCACTGTTCGGTCAGCCAATTGCAAAGTCATCCGAGTGGGCCTAGGCTCTCCCAAGCCTAATTTTTAAAAGAACGAGTATGGCATGACGTTGATACTAGCCCCTGAGTTTGCTAATGTCATCTCTTCACCCAAGTTGCCAATGTTGCATGGGATAATGAAGCTTCCTGGGTCTTTCTTCTTGTTTGGCATATTCTTTTGCAACACCACTGAACAAGAGGCATTTAAGATCACTAATGCATTCTCTTCCAACTTCCTCTTGTTGGTCAAAAGATTTTTCAAGAACTTAGCATACCGAGGCATTTGAGACAACGCCTCCACAAAAAGAATGTTGATGTGCAATTGCTTGAATAGACCCAAGAACTTCTTGTATTGCTCATTATTTTGGTCGTTCTTCAATCTTGAAGGGTAAGGAATTCTTAGCTTGTAAAGTGAGGGCGCCATCTCCTTTTCTTTGTTAACTCTTTCCTCAACCTCCACAACCTCCGGTGCCTCACCATTGGTCTTCTCACTAGGAAGTTTTCCCTCCACCTCATGACTATTTCTCAAAGTAATCACCTTCACATGTTTGTGTGGGTTGGTTTCAGTATTACTAGGCAAACTACCTTGTGGCCTCTTTCATAGAGACTTCACGATCTATCCCACTTGGTTATCTAGATTGTGCAGTGAAGCGGTGTGGTTGCGAAGTGTAGCCTCGACCGATTAGAACTATGTATCAGATGATTACACAAAATGGGTCAAGGCTTTCTCTAAATTAGTCATTCGGGTCTCCAAACCTGACACTCTATTCTCCATGCTCGGGTGTTGAAAACCTAGCGGTGCTATGGCCTTCTGTTGCCCTTGGTTACTCCATGAGAACTTGGGGTGGTTCCTCCACCCTTGATTGTAGGTGTTGCTATACGGATTGCCTTGGTTTCTCATTGCATTACCCACAAAGTCAACTTGCTTAATGGATAAAGTACCACCAACGGCTATCGGGCAAATGAATGGGGTATGTCCTCCCCCACATCCATCATAATTTGTTACGGCCGCCAATTTAGGAGACGTTAGAGTGTCTAACTTCTTACTCAATGCCTCCACTTGAGCCACCAACAATGTAACTGTATCAATTTCATGGAGTCTGCCCACTTTCTTCCATTCCCTTGCATTCTATTGGTAGCTATTCATAGCCATTTCTTCTACCAATTGGCGGGTTTCATCGGGGGTCTTTATTCCTCATTATACCTCTTACGGCGGTATCTAAAAGCTGTCTTGTACTTGGATTCAAACTGTTGTTAAAGGGTATGAATGATCATCCACTCAGGGAATCCGTGTTGTGGACACTTCCGTAAAAGGTCTTTGAAACGCTCCCATGTCTCAAACAAGGACTCTAGCTTCATCTGAACAAAGGATGAAATCTCATTGCGAAGCTTTGCCGACTTTCCCGGAGAGAAGTACCTAGCCAAGAAAGCTTAGACCACCTCATTCCAAAGCGTGATGGATGCTCATGGTAAAGAATGTAACCACTGCTTTGCTCTTCCTTTTAGAGAAAATGGGAAAGCCCTCAATCTAATAGCATCATCCGTAATACCGTTGATCTTCAGCATGTTACAAACTTCCAAGAAGTTTTTAATGTGATTGTTTGGATCTTCATCGGCCAAGCCATTGAACTGCGCTGACTGTTGTATCATCTAGATGAATGCTGGATTTAGCTCAAAGTTCGGAGCTGTAATCGGGGGTCGCACAATGCTAGATTGTGTCCCCAATACTGAAGGTTTGGCGTAATAATAAAGTATTCTCTGTTGTTCATTCTGTTCTGCCATGTTGCCAGATCCTTGCAACTTCCCTCTTCAGCTAGATTCGAAGGTTCTTGCACAGGTTTTTTTCCCCTTCTTCTGAGTGTACGTTCAAGCTTAGGATCACCTTCAAGCAATGTCGAAGGGTTTCCTGGGTCATAACCTGGACTGCACAAAAGAAAGAAAAACAAATCAGAACAATGAAAGAATAAGAAGATGTGAAATAGAAAAAATAAATGAATGAATAGCTAAGATCGCAAAGTGCAAAGTATCTCTAAACACCTACTCCCCGGCAACGGTGTCAAAAACTTGACAACGCCCCTTGTGTGTGACCCGCAAGAGCACGGGTTTGTCGAGTAATAAATCCCAAGTGAGTGGGGTATCGTATCCACAGAGAGTAGGGAGTAAAAATACTTAAACTGTTACTTCACAACGTGAAAGTGAACAATGATAGTCTCGATAAAATGTAATGTAAACAAAGATAAAAGAAATAAGAATGAGAGGCACAAGTAAGTGAGAGGTAAGGCTATCGATAGAAGTGGGGTACTCGGACAATGCTTCCCTAGGATTAATGTGTCAAGTGCAAGACCAACTATTATACTTCCAAATTAATGCTCAATGAGTCGTGGAAATCCTTAAGCACACGGTCCCAAATCTAAGGTCAACCGTGACTAACTCTATACTATGTCCGGGCGGAGAAATCGCACAGTCTCAACACCTCACACTGTGCATAGTTGTATGGAGTTCTAGGGAATCCATGTGATAAAGCCTCTTCCAATGTATAGACCTAACCCTTTGGTCCAGGCAAAAGGCCCCTAGTCACATCTAAGTCCCTGATAAGTGCTTGTGCGATATGAATGCGAAGCGTTCTTTCCTTATGTTGAGCATTACTTTTCTCGGGTTTTTACACTAATATGTGTGTTTTTATGTTACTTTTATGCAGGTAAGGTTGTGAAACCAATTATGAAGGAAAGAAGCCAATGTGGATCCCAATGCACCGATTTTGGAGGAAATTTTGCTAAAGTTCAAACGCGAAGATATAAGTCGGGTGCGAGATGCTAGTGTGTGTGCCAACCTCCCCGTATTTGAGTTTGCAAAACCATTTGGAGGGGCACAAGGGCAGTCACACTCAAGCACTCCGACTTATGCAAATAGAACAAGATTTCCATCAACTTATCCGTCATTGAAGAAGCAAAGCGATCCATGGCATAAACGTGTGCCCGTTTAGGTTACCTTGATGAAAAGTGGATTCGGGAGTATTTTTTGGCAGAGTACTGTAGCCAATCAATGCTGCAAACAATGTAGTAGTTACTGTTCACAGTCGGCCGAAAATGACAGTTTCAGAGAATCCACACGGCGTGTGGAAATTACCCACGCCCGTGCGAAAATTCCACAGGGGCGCCCACAAGGGCGTGTGGATTCCCGATTCCAGCCCTATTTAAAGCCGATTCAGCCACGATTTCAGTATTCTTTTCTCCATCTTTTCCCCAACTTGAGAGAGGGTTTCGGCTAGCGTTTTGAGAAGTATTGGCTAGGGTTTTGGAGAGGTTCTATGGCTCCGACATCGTTATTCCTTTGGAAAAAGGTTGGTATGGGAGCTTCCATTGAGGTATATCCTATACCGGACAAGGGAATCCTTGGACGACGAGTAGAGGACTTTCCACAAGACCATCGACACGACTATCGAGGGGGTTTCTCTATGGATTCATTGCTTTTACATTCTATTTCTTTGATTGTACTTAGCTCCATGGAAAGCTAAACCCCTAGTGGGTACTTGGGTATTTGTGAACCCTAGGATGTATTTGTTTTATTGAATCTCTTTATTATGCTTTCAATTAATTGATGTTTGTTGTGAGTTCCAACCTTGAATATTTGATTGTATGAACATTTCCCCTAGAGTGACACTAGGGTTGAGCGTTCTTGTTGGTAACCTTGTGATTGAGTGACACACAACGAGCGTTAGACAAAACTAGGTTAGAGAGTGACACTAGGGTGAGTCGAGAGGTACAGGAGCGTCCCCTTTCCCCTCCGATGTGATAGATTCTACCTCCGTTCCTCGAGTTCTTTGCGGCCATAATAGAGTGAATGGTGTAAGGGATGACCCTACGCTGGGGCTTAATTGCGCGTGCAATGGAGTGAAGCATTGAGGTGATCTTAGTATCTAGGGTTTAATCGTGGTTAGGGACCTTACACCTGGACTAAAGGGTTAGGTCTATAATTAGGAAGAGATTTATCACTTGGAATCCCTAGAGCTTATTACAACTCTATTCGAGTGTGAGGTTGAGAGGTTATCTAATCTCTCCTCCGGGACATGTATAGAGTTAGGCATAGTTGACCTTAGATTTGGGCATAGTGCCCCATCTTTATCGATTGCCTTACCTTCTCCTTTACTCGTGCTCTCTTACTTGTTATTTTTACTTTTGAGAATTGAATCATTGTCACACTTATCACTACTGATCTTTCACATAGCTAAGAAGCGGATTAAGTGTTTTTATTCCCTACTCCCTGTGGATTCGATACCCGCTCATCCGGGATTATTACTTCGACAAACCCGTGCACTTGCGGGATATCCGCAAGGGGATCTTGCCAACTTTTTGGCGCCGCTGCCGGTTTGAAGGCGTTTAGAAATACTTTGCACTTTATTTTCTTAGCTATTTCACCATACATTCTATTTGATATCTTCTTATTCTATCATCGTTCTGATTTCTTTTTCTTTCTTTTTTGGTGCAGCTCCAGGTTATAACCCGAGGGAATCCCTCAATTTTGATTGAAGGAGATCCTGAGCTTGAATGTACACTTAGAAGAAAAGGGAAAGAGCCTATACAAGAACAGTCTAATTTAGCTGATTTGGAAGTGGAAGTATCTGAAAACATGACAGAACAAAATGAGTAATAGTGAACATTATCCGATTATGCCAGAGCTTCAGTGTTGGGGACACAGTCGAGTATTGTAAGTCCCCCGATTATAGCTCAGAACTTCGAACTAAAGCCTGCATTCATCCACATGTTGCAGCAATCCACACAATTCAATGGTTTGGTCGATGAAGATCCAAACAGTCATATAGAGAGCTTTCTTGAGGTGTGTGATATGCTGAAGATAAACGGGGTGACGGATGATGCAATCAAGTTGCGAGCCTTCCCATTTTTCCTAAAGGGGAGAGCGAAGCAGTGGCTACACTCATTACCTAGAGCGTCAATTACCATGTGGGAGGAACGAGATCTCATCCTTTGTTCAGTTGGAATTGGAGTCTTTGTTCGAGACATGGGAAAGTTTCAAGGAGCTCCTGAGAAAGTGCCCGCAACACAGATTCCAAGGGTGGATGATTGTTCAGAGCTTTTATAATGGTTTGAACCCGAGTACAAGGCAACTCTTGGATGCGGTAGTAGAAGGTACCTTATGTAGCAAGACCCCCGATGAGGCCCGTCAGTTAATTGAAGAAATGGGGTTAAACAGCTACCAATGGAATGCTAGGGAGAAGGAAATAGTGGTCGGTCTCCATGAAATAGATGCGGTAACTTCATTGGCGGCTCAAGTGGAAAATTTGAGTAAGAAGTTAGATCTTCTAACTTCAAATAGAGTGGCGGCCGTGACTAATTGCACCGGGTGTGGTGGAGGACATGCTCCCTCCGATTGCCCGATCTCTATCGGTGATGTTTCTTCAGTGGAGAACGTTGATTTTGTAGGTAATGACATGAGACCTCAAGGAAACCCACATAGCAATACCTACAATCTTGGTTGGAAGAGTCATCCCAATTTCTCATGGAGTAATCAGGGTCCACAAAAGGCCATGGGGCCACCGGGTTTCCAACAACAACAACAAGCCCCTCAGGTGGAAAACAGAGTCTCAGGTTTGGAAACCCGAATGAATGACTTAGAGAAGCACTTGACTAGATTTGTGCAATTTGCAAATACAAGGTTTGAATCAGTCCAGGCTACACTTCGCAACCACACCGCCTCTTTGCATAACCTTGAAAATCAAGTGGGGCAAATTGTGAAGTCTCTCTCTGAAAGGCTACATGGAAGCTTGCCGAGCAATACAGAGACCAACCCTAGAGAGCACGTGAAGGGGATCACTTTAAGAAGTGGTCGTGAGGTTGAAGGTAGGCTTCCGAGTGAGAAGCCAAAAGAACACGTACCCGAGGTTATAGAGGTAGAAGAGTGAACAAACAAAAAGAAAGAGGTGGCACCCCCACCTTTCAAGCCAAGAATCCCTTATCCCTCTAGATTGAAAAATGACCAAGGGGATGAACAGTACAAGAAGTTCTTGAGTTTGTTGAAGCAACTCCACATCAATATTCCTTTTGTTGAGGGATTGGCCCAAATACCTAAGTATGTGAAGTTCTTGAAAGACTTGTTGACTAACAAGAGGAAGTTGGAGAAAAGTGCTTAGTGATTTTAGATGCTTCATGCTCGGCGGTATTGCAAAAGAACATGCCGAACAAGAAGAAAGACCCGGGAAGCTTCATCATTCTGTGTAATATTGGCAATCTAGGTGAGGAAATGGCATTGGCGGACTCGAGGGGTCGAGTATCAACGTTATGCCATACACCTTCTTTCAAAAGCTAGGCTTGGGTGAGCCTAGGCCTACTCGAATGACTTTGCAACTAGCGGACTGAACAGTGCGACATCCGAGAGGCATCATTGAAGACGTGCTTGTCAAGGTGGACAAGTACATTTTTCCGGTTGACTTTGTAGTGCTAGACGTCGATGAGGATGCGGATGTACCTTTGATACTTGGGAGACCGTTCTTGTGGACATCCAAGGCATTGATTGACATGGACGGCCGAGAGCTAACTTTGAGGGTTGGAGATGACAAGCTCACATACCGCCTTGCTGAAGCCATGCGGCATTCTGTTGATTTTGATGATACTTTATACATTCTAGACACTACTGATGAGATTGTTGATGAATACATGCAGGAAATGTTCAATCCGGACCCATACGAGGGTTTGTTCGACCAAGAGGAGGATTATGAAGAAGTAATGATGCTTGGTTCGACGGAAGAAGTACCATCTACCCCGGGGATCTTGAAGAAGGTGCTCCGAAAAATGAAGAGGGCTAGGAGATGCCACCGGAAACACTCCAAGGCTATTGGAGATGTCCGTAAACTGAAGGAGTTGTATGAACCATCGCTAGGTGGTCCGAAGCCCGATAATTCACCCTCCATCCTCAAGAGACTTTGCACATCATGTTTTCAAGTCATGGGTAAGAGGGCAACCTTCATCTATGAACCCCCGTGAGGTAAGACAAAGTATGTCAAGCTTAGTGACATTAAACAAGCACTTCTTGGGAGGCAACCCAAGTGTTTACTGTTTTCATATCTTCTAGTTTAGTTTGTTTGCATGAATAATTTGTTAAGTGTTGGTGTCTTGATTTTTAGATGCTTGTGCTGAGATTTTCTTGTGGGCTTTGAGTATTCATCGTGTGTTTTCATGTGGAATTGGCGAAGTTATGTCGTTTGAGCTTTATTCCATGTTTTTCACTGGTAAAACTTGCATACTAGGGCAGGCTCTGAGTGTGTAAACATGTTCAGAAACTTTCTGCAGAGCCTGCAGGTTTTTCTAAGGCATCCAGTGAAAACGCAAGGGTGTGTAGAATTTCCGCTTGCCCGTGTATTTGTATTGCGAGCTCATCCAGAGAAGGCACAAGGGCGTGCGGCTGCCCTTGTGAACGACCATGCGAATATCGCACGCCTGTGGGTAATTTCCGCACGGGCGTGTGATTTCCTGCAGAGTTTGTCAAATTATCCCGAGAGCACACAGGGGCGTGAACTCGCCCCTGTGGGCGACCTTGTGAAAATCGCATGGGCGTGGGTAATTTCCACACGCCCGTGCGAATCTTTACAGAGGAGCTCTCACCATCCCGAGAAGACACAAGGGCGTGCGCTTGCCCCTGTGAGTTGAGATTGTGAATTTCCACGCCCGTGCATAATTTCCGCACGGGCGTGCGAAACATTTAGGAGATTTTCTTGGATGTCCAGAGCAGTCACAGGAGCGTGCATCTGCCCATGTTGGTCAGGCGCAAGGGCGTGCGTAATTTTCGCACGCCCGTGGAGGGGCGTTCAGAGACTGTGCGAAGTTCTCCAGAGAGTACACAGGGGCATGCATCTGCCTCTGTGGAGCTCTCTTAATGAGGCACACGGGCGTGGGTAATTTCCGCACGCCCGTGTGGATGCGCAGAACGCCAACGGGCGCGATTTCTTTTTAAAGAGGAGTCGTTTCTTTCCTTGTCCACATCCTCTATTCCTTTGAAAACGCCCTCACATCATTCCCTGATTTGCTTGTGTCAATTTGGTGGAGTTATTGCGATGTTTTTCGGCCGAATCTTAAGTTTCTCATCCCAACTCGTCGGTGAGCCCTCTTTTTCTATTTTCTTGATTTCTTCATAAATTCATGATTTAATTTGATGAATCCTCTCAGACACTCTTTGCTTCTTCAATTAGGGGGATTAGTCATGTTTAGAACAAAGTTAGAAGTAGTTTTAAGATTTATTTTTGGATTTTTAAGGCGCGCCCGTGCGTGTTTTTCACGCCCCGTGGATCCATACGGGCGTGCGAAAATTCCGCACGACCGTGTGGAATTCTGCAGTAATTCTTTATCATCTTGCTTGACCGATTTCTTCTCAAATTTTGCAGATTATGGCACCCTGGTCGAAGAAGCAAGCTGATAAGCGGCCGCATGAGTCATATTCCGAGTCTGAGGACATGAGTTTCACCATTCCGGAGCACAGGGTTCGTTTTGAGCGGCTGTCGAGAGTTTGTTTTGGACAGACTCGATTCCTTGATACGAGTATACTGAGAGATCTGCAGTAGGGAGACGAGTTGGCAGACGAGGTTGAGGATCTCGTATTGGTAGGTGGTTGGAGACAGTTATTGACTATTAGAGAGCCAGCCATACGAGACCTCGCACTGTAGGTCTTGTCATCATTTGATTTCGACAGATCCTATTCGAGCTTTGACAGTATTGATGCCATTCAGTTCAGAGTATTTGGACACCATCATAGCTTGAGCGTTACTCAGTTTTCAGTTCTACTTGGCTTGTATGAGCAGGAATTCACAGACACTGAGGAGTACTCTCAGTTACTGACTGATTATCCTTGAGCCTTGACCCCGCAGAGTGCTTACAGAGTGCTATGTGCCTCTCCCGACCTGCATACAGATATTTACATGCCATCATGAGTAGGTCGGTGAATGGCCATGGTGATATCACTGGTGTTCTGAGCCGACAGGAACTTCTGTACTTGTACTCGATGGTGCAGTGCGTATCGATTCACTTAGGACACATCATGGCAGAGTACATCAGACATCAGGGGCATTATGCTAGACTATGAGCGATCTTCTCGGGCCCCTACATTACGAGATTAGTGCTGGGCATGGGTCTCTTGGATGCGATTCGTGGGGCGTAGAAGACGAGTATACCTACCCCCTTGAGTTTAGAGACAGTGAGATTGATGGGCATGGTCCGTAGAGTTTGGACAGGGGTTTATGCGTTGGTGCTACCAGCTCCAGAGATAGCTGAGGGTGAGGGTGACCATGCTGAGGCTTCCCAGCCTCAGTCAGCACCGATGGAGACCGAGGCACCTTCGATGGCAGAGGACGCTCTCCCCGTACGTATGTTTTTACCATCTCAAGCCCATGATCGCTTTGAGAGGCTCGAGAGTGCGGTGGGAGTGATACGGACAGAAGTGGCTGAGGCTCGAGCAGAGATTGCCGAGATTAAGGCTGCGCAGGCCACTCAGTACATAGAGTTCATGGCACGTTTCGACATATTACAGCAGATCATAGAGCGAGACGTCTCCTCCTCATTTGTCTTGCGACCGAGGACTCCTCAGCCCCTCTCGGCATCTCATGCACCCCGATCTCCTATACTAGCACCGGTGGATCCACCTTATGTTTCCCCACCACCAGCAGTAGCAGAGGAGCCGACAGAGCGTGACACCGACATTTGACTTTATTTTTCTACATTTTCTTTATTTTGCATTTTATTTTAGACTTATTCACTCAGAAAGGATTCTCCTTCTGAGTGTATTTTTATTTTGCATCTCGAGTTGTATTCATTGTCTATCTTTTATATATACTCGAGTTATTTTGTTTTTATTGAGCTTCATTGAATCCCCTCGTATATGCGTACAGATGGTCTTGTCACTTACGGAATTGAGACTTTGTCATGGGCACGGCCAAAGTGCTTTGGCACTTGACCGTGTGAGCTTCACAACCCGTTGGAACACTACTCCCAAGGATTTTGCTTCATCAAACGCAACACTAGGAGTCAAGGAAGTATTGTTTTGATTGTTTCTCCCACATATATTCTTCATTGATATACATTATGAGTGAGCTTGCATGTGTACATTGGGGACAATGTACAACTTAAGTGTGGGGGGAGTTTCATATTACACATATTTTTTATATTAGTTTTGATTGTTATACATGCTCACATAGCCAATGGCGGTTCACCTTAGTTGCAATGATTGTATTCTTGAGTTTAGGAGAATTTTTAACATTGAATATCTTCATGCTCTAGTTTTATTTGAATTTTTAGGAATTTTCGCCCGAATTACACTCAGTGCACTACTCACTCTTTAAACTCTATTGGAAACTCATGTTCGATGTTAAATGGACTAGTTATAGTTGTTTCTTGTGTTAAATTCTGAAAAAAAAAGAATGATGAAAAGAAGGAACAAAATAGTTTTCTTGTTTGTTTTGCATTTTGGGTGGAAAGAGCTACCACCTATGTAGTATGAAGCTACTCTCATAAGTCGGATACTAGTTATGCCCTAATGAGAGAAAGAGCTATCTGATAGGATGAGTGAAAGCTACTCTTATAAGTCGGAAATTCCACAGGGGCGTCCACAAAGGCGTGTGGATTCCCGATTCCAGCCCTATTTAAAGCCGATTCAGCCCCGATTTCAGCATTCTTTTCTCCATCTTTTCCCCAACTCGAGAGAGGGTTTCGGCTAGGGTTTTGGAGAGGTTCTACGGCTCCGACATCGTTATTACTTGCTACATTAACCTGCTATAGTACTCGGCCAAAACATTCCCAATTCCACACTTTTCATCAAGGTAACATAAACGGGCACACGTTTATGCCGTAAATCGCACGTCTTCTTCAATCAAAAGCTTCATTGGTGGAGGTCTTGTTATCAATGCACAAGTCGGGATACGAAAATGTGACTACCTTTGTGCCCCTCCAACTCATTGTAGTGACTTGAATTCATGGAGGTTAGCACACATTCACGTATCTTGGAGTCCCACTTGTGTCTTCGCGTTTGTTCCTTCCAAGATTCCACCAAATAATGCGTTTATGATCTACTTTTGGCTTTTTTTTTCTCAATACTTAGCTTCACAACCTTACATTCACAAAAGTACACAAATACACATGTATTAGCGCTTAAACCTGCTAAAAGTAATGCTCAACATAATGAAAGAACACTCGCATTCTTATCACACAAGCACTTATTATGCGCCCACACGCGATGCCTTATGCGTCGAATTGTAAATAGATCCTTTTAGAGCTTTTTGGAGAGAGCCTTGTAAGGAATAGGCCCCAACACCTCTTGGTATGATTTTATCATTGATTAAAAGAGATTTGGGCATGATTTTGACAAGGAGAAGTTTAATCGAAGATATTGTTAGGAAAAACAAAGATCAAAGAAGAAGAATTTATCATCCTTAAGTCTGGATCATGTTTTGTAATAATTCCTTCAGGATACATACAAAATCCCAAGATTAAACCTTGAAGAAAAAAGTATTAATCTTCTTTGAGAACTTTTCTGTATTTAAAAAGGATGAAGAGTTATGAACCAATGGTGTGCCCAAATGCCCATTCACAGATTAAATAAATAAATATAATATTATTATAATATATATATATATATATATAGAGGGCTCATGACAACGCCCCTTGCGTGTGACCCGTAAGTGCACGGGTTTGTCAAAGTAATAAATCCCACTTGAGTGGGTATCATATCCAGAAGGAATAGTGAATAGAAACACAATGATTACTATTTAACTATGATGAGAATGAATTAATGATGTTGTGAATAAGGTTTAAATGAAAAGACGAAATGAAATAAGAAAGAGAAGCATGATAAAATGAGAAGAAAGACAATCGATAGAAGTGGGGTACTCAGACACTGCTCCCCCTAGGACTAATGTTTCAAGTGCAAGACCAACTATTATGTCTCCTAATTAATGCTTAATGAGTCATGGAAATCCTTAAACACACGGTCCCAAACCTAAGGTCGACCGTGACTAACTCTACACTATGTCCCGGTGGAGAAATTGATCAATCTCAACATCTCACACTGTGTAGAGTTGCAAGACATTCTAGGTATTCCAAGTGATAAACTCTATTCCAATATATAGATCTAACCCTTTGGTACAGGCGAAAAACCCCTAGTCGCAATTAAGCACTAGGTGCTAAAGTCACTTCAACGCTTCACTCTGTTGCCTGCGCAACTAAGCCACAGCGGATGTCATTCCTTAGCCCATTCACTCTACTATGACCGCAAAGAACTCTTGGAACATGGAGGTACGATAAATCACATCAGAGGGGAAAGGGGATGCTTCGCTACCTCTCGACTCACCCTCTTAACCCTCTCCAACCTTGCTTTGTCTAACCCTCATGGTGTCACTCATCCACAAAGGTTACCAAGATGGTCTCTCAACCCTAGTGTCACTCTAAGGGAGAAATCATTCAACAAGCATTCAAGATTGAAACTTAATTAGAAACATCAATTAAGGGAAGCACAATAAAAGGTTAATGAAACAAAAACATACTAGGGTTTACAAAATCCAAGTACCCACTAAGGGGTTTAACTCTCCATGGAGCAAGATATAATCAATAATGAAATTGAAAGTAAAAACATATAATCTATAGAAAAACCCCTTTGGTATTCGTGTCGATGGTCTTGTGGAGTGGTCTCGTCCTCTCCAAAGGTCCCCTTGTCAAGCCTAGGACACACCATACCGAATCGGTGCCGATGAAAGCTCTCCCGATAACTATCTTCCAAGAGAATCACGGTGTCAAAACCGGAGAACCACTCCAAAAGCCATGCCAAAACCCCTCTAAACCTTAGTCCCCTAGCCTCTCAAAAGATAGGGAAAAGATGGGAAAAAGGATGCTGAAATCGGGCTGAGAAACGGCTTTAAATAGGCTGGAATCAGGTATCCACATGGGCTTGTGGATGTTCCACACGCCCTTGTGGAATTTCCACATGCTCGTGTGGATTCTCTGGAATTCTGATTTTTGGCCGCCTACGAACAGTAATTGCTACAGTACCCCAAAGAAAAACACTCTCGAATCCACTTTTCATCGAGGCAACATAAACGGACACACGTTTATACTATAGATTGCATCACGTCTTCAATAAACGGGTTCATTGGTGAAGATTTTGCTATCATCACACAAGTTGGGATACGCAAATGTGACTGCCTTCGTGCCCCTCCATCTCATTGTAATGGCTTGAATACATGGAGGTTGGCACACATTCACGTATCTTAGAGCCCTACTTGTGTCTTCGCATTTGTTGCTTCCAAGATTCCACCAAATAGTTCGTTCACGATCTATTTTTGGCTTCTTTTCTTAATACTTAGCTTCAAACCCTACATGCTCAAAAGAACACAAAAACACATGTATTAGCGCTTAAACCTGATAAAAGTCATGCTCATTGTAAGGAAAGAATACTTTGCATTCTTAACACACAAGCTGTTGTACCCAGTCCAAATTTGGACCTAGGATCTTCAATTATTTCTGTGAATTCATTAGGGTAAAATGGTTATTCTGCATTAATACATTTTTACTGGATTGCACTGTGAGTTATGTACGAAAATCCTGCCAAAAATAGGGGGCAATTCGGTCATTTGGATTTTGTTCCCATTCCTGTGTTAGAGGGGCAATAGAGTAATTTAGAAAAGAAGAAAATTTTGTAGCAGCCCATTACTGTAGTTAAACCAGCCTATTCCTGTAGTTTTTGCAGCCCAGCACTATTGATTCTGTCTGGTACTGTAGCATCCCGATACTGTAGCGAGAATGTCACTTTAGTATCCCAGCACTGTAGCAACCGACACTGTAGCAGGTCGAGAGTTAATATCAAAATCCTTTTCTCTTCCTTCTTTTTTCCTTCTCCTACTTTGCTTCTTCATACCGGCCGAACCCTCAAAATATAGAAACTATTTCCAACGACCAATTCCGGCGAACCAACATCGAAAA
Source organism: Dioscorea cayenensis subsp. rotundata (assembly GCF_009730915.1). Lineage (NCBI taxonomy): Eukaryota > Viridiplantae > Streptophyta > Magnoliopsida > Dioscoreales > Dioscoreaceae > Dioscorea > Dioscorea cayenensis. The sequence goes on from NC_052490.1 coordinate 15,398,347, forward strand.
TTTACTCCTCATATCCTCTTGAGTAAGGTAAGAGCCTTTATTCGAGTTTTTAGTATGTATTTCTTCTGTATTTTCATTGTATTCATTATTGGTATAATCACCAAAATAGTCCCTGTACTTTTCTCTCTCTTCCCTTTTGGTCCCTCTACTCAGAAATACTTCTGAGTAGTCCCTTTAATTTTGTAAATGTGACCACATAGGTAAAAATGCTCCCAATCAGTCCCTCTACTTTTAAAAATGTCCCAATTAGTCCCTCTGGTTGGGCCATTTTTAAAAGTAGAGGGAATGGTTGGGAGCATTTTTAACTAAGTGGTCACATTTTCAAAAGTAGAGGGACTAGTCGAGACTATTTCTGAGTAGAGGGACTAAAAGGGAAGAGAGAGAAAAGTAAAGGGACCAACTAAGGTATTATACCTTCATTATTTAAAAACCTAGACTAAACCCTTAGATTTTCCATGATTTGTGGGAGTTTTTGGGCTTAAAATGAAGCCCATGATGTTGTCAATAGTTATTTATGAAAATTGTGGCGAAATTCCATCGTTTGATGTTGTAAAATGAGAGAAAATCATTTGTAAGGTTCGGGTTTCACTGTAGTAATCCCGAAGTTACTGTAGCACCGAAAAACTTTGGTCTTTTCTTGTATTTCTTTGATTCAAATTGAAGCTCTTCATTCACTGAACTTATTGGTACTAGGTCTACTCCATTCTGAGGTCGTTTGGGTCTAAAATGACAATGTTTTGCCCTAAACCCCTAAGGTTTCATATTAGACATGTATAAATGCATTTGCATACATTTTCTTTTAGCTATCATTCTTGTGTTTATTAGTATTTGGATTCCCTTATTGTATCTAGGTGGCGAAGCATCCTCCAAGGGGAAAGAAACCGCCAATCAGTGTGCGCGTCTCCACGCGAGGCAACATGTTCTGTGAGTGGGTTATGTTGAGTGCACAATTTTAATTGAGTATCAAAAATATTTTATTTGTTTTTCTGAAATGATTTCCATGGCTTTATCATATTTTTAAATCACTAGCTATAGGAGAAAAGAAAGTGTAGATGACCACTAGAGACTATGGTTTATTTGGAATGACTTATGGTTTATTTTTTGAAAAATCATGAGAAAACTTACTGATGATGTACTTGTGTTAGTTGAGATTGAACTTGAGGACATACATGCTTGGTAGATGAATGGAAATTGTTGATTATTACAACTAGTTCATTGAGTTTATGTGTTATAAGTGAAATTGATTATGTATGTTCAATGGATGATTTAATCTCCCTAGTGATATATAATTTCTAAAGTTTGAGGCATGATATGATACATATGGTACATGGAACCTGATGAAGCCTTAAATGCCAAGATATATAATTACACTAGTACATTGGGAATTGAATGACTTGTGGAACCTTATAGATGATTTTGGGTAGTCAGTGAGATTTATGCTAATATCTTCTTTGCAATATTTGAGAACCATGGAAGACATAATTACACTTATGATGTAGGATTCTCAAAAATTAATGAGGTTTGTTTTTGTGAGCATAGTATAGGGTGCTTAATTGTAGTTTGATCATATTGTGGTATCTATCGGGTGAATGTCAATGATTATGATTATTTCTTTTAAAATGGAATTTCTTTGAAAGTTTGATGATGAATAGCTTGAGTTATATATGACAAGTGTTGGATTGCAAAACTGAATACTATTGTGAATTTCTAATAATAGTTTGATTTAATACTCTTAAGAGGAGATAGTCAACTTGTGAGCATTTTGACAATGGGATTATTATAGATGAAGTAAATATTGATGTTGAGGTAATGGCATTATGATAAGGATCTAAGATATGGTTAAGTATAAGAAATGGTTAAATAGTAAAGACTTGTGAAAGTAAATACCTGATGATGTGTAAGCAGGATTAAATTAATATATATATATATATATATATTGGCATCTACTTTTAGAAATGGTTTGTAAAACCTCTCACTTGTATAAGTATGCTTTTGATATTTATGGTTATAAAGACAAAAGGTTTTCATTTATGAATGGCATGTTCTTCTGGATTGTGGATATTACAGTGAATTTAATGTTATTTGGTTTTATTGTCTAAAGAAATGTTTCAATCAACTTGCAAAGCTTCACGTGTTATTGTGTTATTCCTTCCATTTGGACAGAAACGTTTTTGAACATATTGACATATAGTGATCGAAATACTTTATGAAAGTTGATATGTTTTGTTATGTTTTTGACATTGGCTTTGTAGGAAATCATGTGTATTTCTGAGATGTGAATGCTTGTCCTGGATAAGGGCCATGTGATATGATTTATACAGATTATATTATTGCTACATCTACATGTTGGTTTGGATGGTGACGGCGGGCTAATGCCCGACTACTGCAGTAGTGAGTTCCTACGGGCCAGCCTTTAGAGATGGCGTGGTGGACCTGAGTGTAGAGCCCTGATTAGATGATACATCGGGATCCCGGGGTTACCACACGGGACCGGTGGGCCAACATCAATGGTACGAAGACCTTGACGGCTCTCAACTTAGTCGCGACGGCGGCTAATGTTGGGGAGAGTGATTTTAGGCCATTGCTTATTTGATCGAGAATTTTATTTGTTTAAGTTGGTTCTTTTACTCATTTTGGTAACTTATATCCAAGCATTTGTTTTTTTGTTACATGTTAATGTTTTATCTATACTCGTGAGAACCTATATTTTGGTTTTTAAATACTAAGGTTTCTTATCTTGCACTTTCATTGTGTTGTAAATGTGAAACGTTCCAGTTCATTTATGTTATTGTAAATCGTGTTTAATATATTTCATCGATTTGTTTTGATATTCTTTTAGATTTGTGCTAACCCATTCACTGAGTGACTATGGTTACTCACCCCCTCCTCCCTTCCAGGTTTTAATGGTTTTGGTCGTCATAGAGGGGCGAAGTGCTTGTCAGTTTGTATCCTAAGTCAGGTTGTTTATTTATTGTTAATTAGGTTGCATTGTATGATTGCAGTGGATCCACTAGAGTTTTTAACCTGTATCTGTGATTTGTATACCTTTCACTGTACGGTTGACTTTTTGAGTGAAAGCTTTGCTTTTTGTACCTTTGTAATTGTGGTGTTGTTTAGCAGGAGTTTGTGAGCCTTGCGATGACTCGAGGGTTGAGTGGTGTGTGTCCCTCCTCGGGATCGTCGCGACAGTTGTCACATGGCGGGCCCGCGGGTCGGGGCGTGACACAAGCACTTATCAGCCCACTTGCATTTTTCTCAAATCCAATTATTTGATTTGTTTATTATCTTATATTATATAAACATATGTTCATTATTCTCTTTTTCGGATGTGGGACTAAACTATTCACAACTATTCACACATACTGCACTATCAGATCTAACACCGGAAAGCAAGCATCTTTGAAGGGGGATCATTTTGGGTGGATTAAGGGCAGTGTCCTTGGTTACCTTTGGCATTCTTCTCTCCTCACTATCATCTTCATCAAAGGGAGAGTTTAGACATGTTTTCATTGTCCTTAATCTTGTTTTTTCTTGTTGATTTGAAGTCTATGTTGAACTAAACCCCCAAGGTCACCGGATGTTGGTGAACCTTGCGGTGAACAAATGATTTTTGAATATTCTTAGTTTGCTTAATGCACTATTATTTGTTTGAGATTCAATCTATGCAACTTGTTTGCCTTGGATTACATTATAGAATTCTATAATTCATGGTTGGATTGTGTATTTAAGAAACGTGTTCCCATTGCGTTAGGTGGAGAGATTGATAGGGTTTTGAGGTGTTGGCATAACTGAGAACTCGAGTGCGGCAAGCTTTCTATTTTACGGAAATCCCTATAAGAGAGACTCCTAGAACATAATGCAATCATAAGAGAGTCAGTTATAAATTGATTTTAGTGGCCCTCATATCGGATTAGGAGCTAATTACGAAGGTGTTCGGATTAGTTCATCTTAGACATATCGCGGTCCAAATATAGCTTCGCAATACCAAACCAAATTTTTAGATCACATTAGTAGCCTTAAGAATACCCACATCCGAGGACCGTCATCTCCCATTGATTTTTTTCCATTGAGATCGTGTCTCAACTTGAAACTTTTAGCTCTTTGTTTAGGGTAAAAATCTTAAGAGGTCACCAAACTATACCTATGTTTCACTTTGGATACTATACTTCAATTTGTATCTTTTTTATCACTCTACTTCGATTTGATTTCAACGAGAGAATATTCGAGGGATTCCGGTCAGAAATGTCAAATGTGAACACTAGATAAGTCACGTGGAGAGCATTTGACACATCATATGCTAATGTGGACTAGTATTATCACTCCCAAAGGCCACATCATTCATCCATGTGCCATTAAATTTTATGTTGACATGACTTTTAGAGTGACGTGGCTAGTCCACATCAATATATTACACACCAAAATCCATCAGATACTCTTCTGTTGAAATTAAATTTAAGTAGGATGACCAAAAAGATATAAATTAAAATTTGGTATCCAAATTGAAATATGAGCATAGTTTGGTTACCTCTCAAGAGTTTTATCCCCTTTGTTTACATAGTGTAGGTTCTAAACAACCCTTTAACTCTTTTAGTCTAGATAATAGGTGAAGAGTGAATAATAGTACTTTTTTAACTCCGTGAAATACGATCCTCATGTTTCTACATGAGTTATTACTTGACGATATGTGTGATTGGCGGGCAACCATCAAAATAGATATGATTTTGTGTAATTTTTTTTTAGTGCAACTTTTTATTGGTTTTGTTTATATTGTATGTAAATATCCATACATGCATATGTATGTATAATTTAGTTAATTTTAATTTTGTTTTTGTTTTTTTCCTTTATTATTTATTTATGATATCATTAGAATTGCTTTATGAAATTTATCAGTTGTATTTATTTTGCATATTGTATTTAACAACATAAAAGATTAAAAAAGAAACAAAATTATAACCCTCATTAGTTTTTGATAATAATAAATAAGACTATATATTTAAAGTATGGTATAAAAAAAAAAAACATTCACTACACCCACGTCACTAAATGAAAAACATAAAGCCTGCATCGCATGTTGCAGAAGTCCATAATTTTTACTTTTATAAACCTAACAAAAAAAATATGTTTTGGCATGTATCGCCATAGATAATTAGCATTTATCTTGGAAAATATGTAATATATATATATATATAGCTACAAAAAAATAAAAAAAAAAAAAAGGCAAGTAAAACCTCTAAAAGATATTAAAGAAAAAAGGACAATTAAAATGCAACAAATTAGGTTAACAAAACCATTCCTCTCCTTTAGAACGCAACCAATCATAACCCAAAATAAAAGACCCTCTAAATAATTGAAAAAACAAATCCAAATTTTTACCGGGCAGATTAGAAGCAATGACGGAAACCTCATTTCGTTCTTTGTCACTTCTGTAACTTGCTTGGTTATCTCCTAAGCTAATTTCATAATTTGTGAGAAAGAATAGCCAAGCAGCACCGTTTGTGTCTTTACTTTGTTTGTTTTTGAATAACAGACGACAAGCTCCCTTTTTATATGAATATAAACAGTACTAAACAGTACTGGAACCCGGATATACAATATATGTACAGTATGAGAATATTATAGAAATCCCGGGTGAACAGTGTATGAACAGTACGGGGAACAGTACTGTTGGAGGAGTGATTTGAACCCATGACCTCCCCTTTACACTTTGATGTCATACCATTAGGCTATCCAATGGTTGACCGTGTTTTTACTTTGTTATCATCCCAAGATCTTGCAAAACCCCAATATAAATAAGACATCTGTTATAATTAGGAGGATAGGTTGTGTTTCTTTGGTTCCATCTTCCATGTTTTATGTATAAATGTTGTGTTACTTACAGTGTCTCAAAACTATGTCTTATTTCAATGAATTGTGTACATAACATTAATAAGTGCACTAATGATAAATACTTTTGTTACAAATATACTAATTATAAATATATTCTATTAGACATACATATTATTAATCTTAGTATTATTATTATTCTCAAACTATAAAATTTGTTTATTTATTTTATAATATATTTTTCGATATTATAGTAATGCATGAAGTAATAATACACCATATTAATTACTATTAAAACTATCATTAATTGCAAATGTGCACACAATGTAAATTTTTTTTCAAGTCAAAACAAAGAAAGACAAAGTTTTATTGGTAAATACATTAAGAAAACATTAAAAAAAAAATATGTACAAACTCCCCAAAAAAATCATATAAATTTAGCATATTGAATACCAAGATTAACAAAATATACAAACTCAGACATCTATTAATATTTCTTATAGTATCTTTAACGATTACGTTGTTCTATTACCTTACAGTCAAGTAGAATTGGCTGAGCATCATAAAAAGCAAGTATAAATTAACATAAATAATTTTGTTGTAGAAATAGCTTAAAGAAACACATACATGCAATAGAATAAAATAATATATTTTGGTTGTATTAATTATAATTTAAATCTTAATACAAAGGAAAATAGTTTGTACCTTTTTTCATGTTCATGATCAATATCCTTTTCTATGTTTATCAAATAGTTTGCAAGTTGTGGTTGTTGGCCGATGACATATTATTGGTGACGTAATGAAATCTTCTTCATTGTTCATCATTTTTACTACCAATTTCTTCAATTTTAACTTCTTTATTATAATCAATGAACTTTCCCCAGTACCAAATTTTAGGCTTTGGGAAATTATGTAATGTCTATTCTGACCTTATTAAGTCTTTTGTGGTATAGAATTTTCAAAGGAAGTTTATTTTCTGGAAAACTTGGTATATCTTACATAGATGAACTCCTTACATTTTATGGGTTGAAAAAGCTCAAAACTGATGCGGGGAGTATTGAGGAGCTAGCCTGTGCTTTTTTGGAAAAATGAGATAGACCCTAACAGGGGTATTTTGATAATTTTTTGAGCGGTGGAGTTTTGGTGTTTTGAGGGTACCACTTTATGGAAAATGGGTCAACAAGCACAAATCATGAGCTTTGCTCATGGGTCATGCCGGTTTTCGGCCAAATTCCATCATTTCAGCCTCGTTAACAGGGATTTTGTCATTTTAGGAAAGATATGATTTGGTTGTATCTTTGGTTACGAATCTTGGATTTGTACACCATTTTGGGCATTAGCTTTATTTTGTTAAGTATTTCATTTCCTAGCTATAATTGAAAACTTTCCGTTTGTGGCAAATTTTTGATTTGTCCCCTTTTATAGTTTATTTTACTGTTTTTCCTTGGTCTATTTATTTTAAGCCCTTAGGCCAAGTTCAGTAGTAGATTTTGATGAAATATAAGTGTGTCTTTTGGTTTTCTCTTCTAAAATCCCTAGGTATTCTCAGACTAAACTAGGTTTTAGTTCTTGTTGTTTTACTTAGTCATTCTCGAACTAAACAAGTCAACCTTATTATTACTTAGCTTTCGTTAGCAGTGTCAGTTGGTAGCAGAGCTTCGCTCAATCTTGGAGGAGACATGGCACCTAGGAGTGAGCAGAATATTTAAGAGATTTACGAGCGCAATCAAATGAATCAATTGGAGCAAATCTTGGAGCATAAATTGGGACAAATGATGGAACAAATGATAGACCAACAAATGGAGCATCTAATGGAACATCTGAACCAAAGGATGGGTGTTATGTTTAATTAGGTACCAAACATCACCCAGACTAATGACGATCTAGGCAAGCAGGTGACTTAACATAGGAGGTGTCATGCGGAGTATGATCAGAGGCTGTGGGAGGCGGGCATGCGAATAGAGATTCCTGAATTCCACAAAAGCCGGCAACCAGAAGAATTCCTTGATTGGGTGATAACTGTGGAGGAAATTTTGGAGTCGAATTGCTTGCTAGAAGATAAATGCGTACCTTCGGAATAGAGAAATTGCGTGGTGGCAGCAACTAAAATTGACATGAAGAAGGCTTGGAAAACTGAAGATTTGTATATAGGAAAAGATGAAGAAGCATCTACATGCACAATTTCTTTTCTACAACTTCCAGAGATTGAGGTACCAAAGGCTGCAGAATTTGAAACAGAGCACCAAGTTGGTGAATGACTATACCACTGAATTTTACAAACTCATGGCAAGGAACGAGATCCAGGAGACGGATGATTAGTTGATGAAGCGATATATTGGAGGTTTGAGGGTACAGATTCAAGATATAGTTAACATGTTTGATCTTGTTTCTGTATCTACAACACACTAGAAGGCTCTACATGTGGAGAAGCAATGGCAACGTAATCCTAGTTTTGCTAGTGTAACTAGTGGTGGTGGTAGCAGCAATAGCCATCCTAGTACCGTGAACCATGCTGAAACAGGAGGGCTTACCAAGAACGCCAACACTACAAATCACTTCGTAAGGCAAATAGTGGCACCTTTTGGGTTTTAGCTGTGAAGAAGTGGGTCATAGGCTATCTGAGTGCAAAAAAGCCAGCCGAGAAGAAGATATTTCTCATTAATGCGATGATCTCGAGGCGGAAGAAAAAGAAATGGTTGTAGATGAGCAACCTGATGATGGGGAAACTGAGGAGTTTATCGATAAAAATGTGGGTGTTGTATTGGTTGTTAGGGGTCTTGTCTAACACCAAAGGTTATTAAGGAGGATAGGTTGAGACAAATATATTCCATTCTACTTGTACCATCTTTTGAAATGTATGTCATTTTGTGATTGATGCAAGTAGTTGCGAGAATATCATGTCTGCAACAATCACTCAAAAATTGGGGATCAAAATTGAGGAAAATCCTCAACCTTACAAGCTTGCATGGCTCAAGAAGGAGGCGATGTAACTGTGTCCCAACATTCTTTGATCTCTTTTCCTATTAGATCTAAGTATAAAAATACCATGTGGTGTGATGTGTATGCTATGGATGCATGTCATTTGCTGTTTGGGAGAGATTGGTAATATTATTGGAGCATGGTGCATTTTGGTAGGACCAATATTTATAGATTTACCAAGGATGAAGTGAACAATGTGTTACTACCTAGCAGGAATACCATTCAATTGAACCTTTGAGGAGGAGACACAGGAATCACAGGAGGAGATGTGTTACCAAGGATGGAGTGATGTGTTACTAATGTTGCCCAGATTTGAGGAGGAGATACAGGAATCGTATGTGGTTTTTGCACTAATGAAAAATAAGATACTAATAAAAATCAATTGGTTATGAGAATTACTTATAATGTTTTTTATATTCAAAATCTCACTAGACATATATAAAATTTGAAACTATATAAAATATAAATAGTAGATATATGAAAAGATTTAAAACAAAAACTAAGATAGTTAAACTTAAACAAAAAAAAAAAAGTAGAGTTATCATTGAGTCCTAAATAGACTGCAATGAAAAACTAAGATATAATTTTTATGTGATTATATAATTTAAGATAAACAATATATATCAACTTGTAATTTTGAATTTATGAACATGTGTTTAAACATTGTATTATTATTATTATTATTATTTAAATTTATATTTAAATTTAATGTGATAATTTAAACAACGGGTAAAAGGGTACTTTGCGGGTATACCCGTATCTTGCGGGCATACCCGTATCTTTGCGGGCAAAAGGTAAGGGTATCATTTTTTGTACTCTGGAGGGTACGCGTATAAGATAGGAGTTACGGGTAAAGATAAAAATTTTGGCATATCCTACCCATATCTTACCCATTGCCAACCCTAAAAGAAAGCTTGAAAGTCGAGAGATATTTAGGGGATAGGTTTAATATAATGTGTATATATACATAATATTAATCTTGATTAATTGTTCCTTGGCTAAACCCTCTCTAAATGTCATTTTCTGCATCCTGATTGATTTGTAGTTTTTTCTTTGACTCCCTGTCAGCGTGAGCACATTCTCTCCCTGCTTGATTTCTCGTAGTCGTAGTGCCCTGTGAACGAGTTTGACCAGATGCCCTGTGACGTTTCTAGCCAGAATAGCCATGTCAGTCGAGAGATAAACTTTTATAGGGTGCGCCATTACCTAGAGCTCGGCAAGTTGCCGTTGTATCTCGTGCCACCGCCAGCTGGGTATAGGGTTATGGTGTCGTGGCCTGAGAGTCTACATAAATTTCTCTATCTATATCTTTGATTAAGCTTAATAGTTAATTAATCTATGCCCTTAAATTACATATATTATTTTATGGAATGTTTGGGAGACACGTGCGACTATAGATTATACATGTTTTTTTTTGGTTAGCATGTTGAATTTAAGAATATTTTTCTATTAAGAAAACATTCGAGATGTCTTTAATTAATCTTTGATTAAACTTAATAGTTAATTAACCTATGTCCGTCATTAAAATTATTATTTTATGGAATGTTGGGAGACATAAGTGAGTATAGATTAGATATACTTTTGTTGTTTAGCAAGTTGACTGAGGAAAAATTTTGTTATTAGTGCAAAAAAAAAATAAATTAAATTTGCGTCCAGATCACAAAGACAAAACATTCAGATGAAAGGATGTAAACCTAACTCTATTTCTGATATCCTATTCATCAATAGTTAATATAACAAAAAAATATCATGAAAATTTATGCTTTCCTCTAGGTGTATATTAAGTTTACCTTTTAGCTTTTATGAGCAAATCATCATTCGCAGTTAATGTTTTTCATTATTTTTCTGTATCCTGTTTAAGTTTGACATATTTCATGGATATCTAAAAAACTCAAAGATAAATGTCTTCCAATAATTAGTTAATTCTTTTTTATTGGCATACAAGATAGCACCATATTAAAAGGCATCAGAATGCATGTGTTTTCAGTTAGAACAAAATAACTTGATACAACAAAATACCATTAACCCAATGTTTCAGCTTGATTTTTTTGAAGAAAAAAGATTTTTTTTTTTAAGATTAAAAATGCTTATTTCGAAGTGGTTTCTGGGGGTATATATAACATAGAAGTGAAAAACATTATATAAATTGAAGGCACGTTGTTTGCTAAATTGAGAAATTTATAGAATTGTTTTGTCACTATATTGTTTCTCAATGAGAGATCTTACATTGGCAATGTACATTTTCCTCACGTTTTTCTTTCTTTCTTTATTCTTTTTTTTTTATAATAAATTTATAATTTATAATGTTCATTTTATTATCAAATTCTATATATGTAGTCAGGGTTGCATTCATAGGGGAGAGTTTTGCAAAAGGTAGGCGGGTTTGGACTTTGTTCTTTTATTTTTTATATTTTTTTTTTTAGCTTATAATTGAGTTGATCTGATTAGCTTATAATTGAGTTGATCTGATTAAGTGGGATGAGAATCTTCAACATCATGTTTAGACTTGAAAATGAGTCCTTTTTCATAATATAATTGGAATTGGGATTGAAAATATATATTTATAAAATTGTTTTGATTTTTAAAAAATGGCTAGCCCAATATTTTGTTTCTAATTAAATATGTTTTGGAATTTTTATAGCAATTATATTTTTTTAGGTAGTGTTATTTTATAATGGAATGAGCAAAAAGTATTTCATAGAAGAACAAAAGAAGAGAAGAGGCAAAAGAAGCTCGAGTTGCCTTGCAAGTACAATATACTGCTGACCTTGACATTCAGTTGCAAGTTAGCTCAAAAAAATATCCTAGCTAAGAATATTTTAGCTTAGACTTAATAAATCAATATACTTTAAAAGCTAACACTGAAGGACAAGTTATTGTTGATGTCTATATGCCACCTACTCATATAGTGGTGAGTATGAATAATCAAGATTATAGCTCCATAATAGCATGGGATTTAAGAAATATTTACATGGAGCGATTTAATTTAGAGACTAGACATATGGCTAAAATTAGAAGACATGGGTTTCAAGAGGACTAAACGATGAGATACAACGATCGATGCTCAGAAGTCCTATTATATTGTGTTGCAATATAACAACGTAATCATTAAAGACATAACCAGAGACATTAAGGGATTTAAGAGTTTGTATATATATTTTTACTTTGTATTTAATATGTGAAATATAAATGTTAGTTTGTACATATATTTTGGATGTTTTTTAAAATATATTTACTTATAAGACTATGTTTTTATTTGGCTAATTTTTGTCAATGTGCATTCATGATTAATTATTATTTATTAATATTAAATATTATCAATTCAAGTACTACTATAACGACAAACAAAATTTTATATTAATACATATAAGAGATAATTTCTTTGTATCTTATTTTAAAAGCGCCATCAAAGCAAAAACTTTTGCCATTGTTCTTTGGAATATCTTTATACTTCATTAGCATACAAAACTTGAAAAAATAATATTATATACATAATAAGTGCTTTGTGTATTAGTAATACAAAGTATACCTTTCTTACATGTGTATTTGTGTTCTTTTATGCATTTAGGGTTGTGGAGACAAGTGTGAAAGAAAGGAACCAAAAGTAGATCTTGGATGCATGAAGTCTTGGATTGAACAAACTTGAAGACGTAAGTTGTGCTCAAAGGCATGTGAGTGTGTGCCAGCCTCCATTTTGCTTGAGCGAACATACAAATTGGAGGGGCACAAAGGCAGCCAAACTCATGTGTTCTGACTTGTGCAATACTAGCAAGATCATTGTTAAATGTGATTTTATTGAAGACACAACGCGATCAACCGCATGGATGTGTGCCCATTCATGTCGTCTCGATGAAAAGTGTGGATTCATGAGTATTTTGGCAAAGAACTGCAGCAAATCACTGTAGCAAAATTAATGTAGCAGTTATTGTTCACAGCTTGCAGAAATTCAATTCCTGGAAATTCACACGGGTGTGTGGAATTTCCATACGCCGGTGTGGATGCCCGATTCCAACCAATATAAAAGCTGCGATTTCAGACATTTTAAGGGATTTTTTCCCATCTTTTGAGGCACTCACGGCTAGGGTTTGGAGAGGCTTTGGCAAGGTCATTGAGTGGTTCTACAGCTTTCGATATAGTGTTCCTTCGGAAGATAGTTATTCGGGGAGCTTTCATTTGCATTGATTCGGCAAGGTGTGCTCTAGGCTTGACGAGAGGACCATTGGAGAAGACGAGGCTACTCCACAAGACCATTGATAAGTGTCTAAATGTACGTATTTTCATATATATATTTGTTGCATCTAGCATATATTTGTATAAGAATTGATGCCCGTTTTATGCTTAATCGTGTGTTATTTGTTTTGTAGGGCATGGAAATGCCACGGAGGACACGAACATATAATTTGGGCGAAGAAGAGAAGAAAACTAGGTCACGGTACTGTAGCGTATTCACTGTAGCAAAGTATTGTAGCTGTAGTACTGTAGCAGTGGCACAGTAGCAAGATCAATGTAGCTGCAACTGTAGCACTTGGAGAGTTTCAAGTCAGGAATTGAATCATGGCATAGGGCTTCAATGCTGCCAGGTATGGAGCCCGAGATGATCACTGTAGCTATAAAGGAAGATGTTTGTTTGAAGGTATACTGGCTCAATGAGGTGCTCATTGAGCCAGTATGGATACTATTCTGAGAGCATTTGTGGAGTTTGCCTGCCCCAAACAGTGTCAATGAGGTCCTCATTGAGCCAGTATACCACCCCAATGAGGTCCTCATTAAGCCCATTTTGAAGGGTGATTGTGGGGGTATATGAGGACTTTTTGGAGACTTTTTGGGGGGACTTCTTGGCAGCAAACACTTGGGAAGAAGAGGAGAAATGAAGACTTCATTTTGGAGGGTGTTTTTGGCTTGAGGCTTGGAGAGATCTAGAGCTTGAACTTCAAGGGGAGAGCTTCATCATCAAAGGAGGAGGAGCATTCGGCCTTCCTTGGGTTAGAGGAATCATCATTTGGCCGGCATTCTCCATCCTCATCATCATTAGGACTAGGGAGTGTCATTTATGCATTTACTTCTTGTTCTTGTTGAGTTTGAGATGCTTGTTTGTATGATGGCACACTAGACCCCCAAGGCCACCGGATATAGGTGAACCTTGGGAGGTTCATCTTGTATTTTGGATGCTACACTTCTATTTGGAATACATTGGTGTGATTTATGGTTTGGCTCATTGTGTTTCATGCCTAGAACTATTATGTGGAGAAATCCTTAGTTCTTATTTGAGTTATACATGTAGACGTGACCTACTCGCGTGTACTAGATCGTTAATGAGCTAATAGGGGTATTTGTTGACCGACATACCGAGAAATTGGGTGTAGGTAGCCCCTCCGATTCATGAGGATAAACTTAGGTTAAGTTTATCCTTGTTGTGTGATCTCCATTCACTTAATGCAATCGTAGGAATATGATTAAGGAGAGATCCTTGTCATCATTTGTACGGGATTAGGGTTTAACCGCCGAGAAATTAGGATTGAACTATTGTTGAGGTACGTCGGTCTAAATCACCCTTGCTATTTTATTCTTATGCATCCATACATCATGATGACCCCTCTTGGGAATCCTCATCCCTAGGCCTGTTCTTATCATCATTGCTCTTGTGATTTTCTTGCTCTCCTTGGAATTGTTATACTTGTGTTTTATTTATATTCTTGCATGTATGAGAGTAGTACACCATGCTTAAGTTGTAAGATTAGAAAATTAGTGATGGAGGAGTAATAGGAGCTCCTTAGCCCCGTGACACACGATCCTTGGGTTCTTGCACAAGGTATTACTTGGCGACCCTGTACCCTTGCGGGCGACCAACCAAGTTTTTGGCGCCGTTGCCCGGGGCATTAAGGAATTCTAGGAAACTTCTAGCTTATTGCTCTAACCATTCTTTCTTTTCGTTTTATTTCTTCTTTTCTTTTGTCTTATTTCTTTTTTTGAGCTTAACTTTCTTTATCTTTATTAACTTTGCAAGGTACTGTGCATGACACGAGCAAATCCATCAAACTTAATTGTACCTGACAGTGAAATTGAAAGAAGCTTGCGTCGAAGACTTAGAGAAGTGGGTGAAAGCACTAGTGAAAGAAACATCGAAATTGAGGACACAGAATCTGTGATAATGGCTGAAGAAAGATGTACTTTATCTGAATATGAAAGGCCGCAATTTCTAGGCGAAGAATTCAGTGTGCAAGCACCATCCATCGCCACAAACAATTTTGAGATCAAGGCAAGCACCATCGGCATAGTCCAAAATTCAGTCCGATTTAATGGTCTTGAAAATGAAGATGCCCATGATCATCTTTCCCATTTCCTTCAAATCTGTTCCACTTTCAAGATAAACGGGGTGACTGACGATGCGATCCGGCTATGACTATTCCCTTTCAGTTTGAGAGATGGGGCATATCGGTGGTTCAAATCCTTACCACCGGGATTGATCAAAACATGGAAAGATATGGTTGAAAAATTTCTGGGAAGGTATTTTTCTCCAAGCAAAGCGGCGAAGCTAAGGCAAGAAATTTCAGCCTTCAAACAAGGAGAATCGGAGACACTATTTGAAACTTATGAGAGATTCAAGGATCTTCTTCGAAGATGCCCCCATCATGGCTTTGCTTCTTGGATAGGTTTGAATTATGAAACTCATCAATTAATTGATGCTGCAGCAGGTGGAACTCTTAGTAACAAGTACCCCGATGAGGCCAAGCAACTCCTTGAATCAATGGCAAGCAATGAGTCTCATTGGGCCTCAAGAGGTGCAACACAAAAAGGGGCCAGAATTTATGAAGTCAATGCTAACGATGGTCTTTCCGCGAAGGTTGATGTGTTGTCTCGGAAGCTAGATATGCTCATGGGTAGTAGCTCGAAGTCAGAGTCGGTGATGATTTGTAGCACTTGTGGTGGAGGGCATGGAGTCGCCCATTGTCCTATTGCCAGTTCCTCCATCGCCCTAGTTGAGAATGTTGATTATATTGGGGGACAAAGGCCACAAGGTAATCCTTACAGCTCGACTTATAATCCAGGGTGGAAATACCACCCAAGCTTTTCATGGAATCAGGGCCAACAACAAAAAGCTGCACCACCTCCCCAAGGTCCTCAAATGCAACAACCAGTGCTAGAGAAGACATTCACTACTGAAGATGTGCTTGCCAAGTTCATGATTAACACTGAATCAAGATTCAACAACATAACTAGCAGTATGGATACTCAGTTCAGTAAGGTGAATGCTCAGCTTGCTCAACATGCCGGACAGTTCAATGAAATTGGCTCCATTTTATGGAATCTTCAAGCTTCTGTACAATCCCTCGAGCACCAAGTGGGGCAGCTTGCTAAAGCTAATTCTGAGCGACCTTCAGGTAGTCTCCCGAGCAACACTGAGGAGAACCCAAGAGAGCACTTGAAGGCCATTGCCCTTAGAAGCGGGAAACAGGTTGAGACAAGGGTCGGAGTTGACCCAAGTGTCAAGGAAACTAGGGTAGCCGAAGTGGAAGACCCTAACATAGTGGAGAAAGTTATCGAGAAAAGCAAGCAAAGTAAAGATAAGGAAAGTCCACAAAAGGGTTCATCAAAGCCGTCTGAATACAAACCTCCAATCGCCTATCCGGCGAGATTGAAGCAAGATAAGGAGGATGCTCAATTCAGAAAATTTGTCAACATCTTCAAGCAACTCCACATAAACATCCCGATTGTGGAAGCTTTAACTCAAATGCCCAAGTATGCCAAGTTTTTGAAGGAATTGCTAACAAACAAGAGAAAATTGGAAGAAGAGGGCACAGTTGCACTCACTGGAAATTGCTCGGCCATTTTGGAGAAGAAGCTCCCACAAAAATTGAAAGATCCGGGAAGCTTCATAATCCCATGTGTACTTGAGGGTGGTGTTCAAGAAAATGCCCTAGTGGACTCAGGGGTAAGCATTAATGTTATGCCCTACACCATGTACGTGAAGCTTGGTCTTGATGAACTTAGATCCTCAAGAATGATTTTACAATTGGCGGATCATTCAACAAGGAAGCCTCGTGGGATTGTAGAAGATGTGATTGTTCGGGTGGACAAATTTGTATTTCCTGTAGATTTTGTCATCATGGATATTGATGAAGACGTTGAGACACCTTTAATCCTTGGTCGTCCATTCCTTACTACCTCCGGTGCCCTAATCAACCTTAAAGGAGGAAAATTAACATTAAGAGTTTGTGAGGAAGAAGCAGTGTACACTCTACCGGCATCCATGAAGCACTCTTTAGACCATGATGACATGCTTTACTTTGTTGATGAAACTGAACATTTAATTTCTTATTGTGTGTCAGAGGTGCTATCATTAAACCCATTGGTTGAATACTTGGAAGTGCTAGGAAATGAAGATCAAGAAGAACCTCACTCTCCTCTTCCAAGTTCCAATTTGAAGAAGCCAAAGGAGAAAGTTATGTGTACCAATGCCAAAGAGAAAGAAAATAAAGATTCAATGTTGAAAAAAATTTGGAGGGAGGTTCGGGGAAAGGAGAAGAAAGGTATCACTCACTCCCATCCAACAC
Source organism: Dioscorea cayenensis subsp. rotundata (assembly GCF_009730915.1). Classification (NCBI taxonomy): domain Eukaryota; kingdom Viridiplantae; phylum Streptophyta; class Magnoliopsida; order Dioscoreales; family Dioscoreaceae; genus Dioscorea; species Dioscorea cayenensis. Next base: position 15,415,701 of record NC_052490.1, read on the forward strand.
CTCAAGAAAAGAAGGTACAATCTCCACCTCCTCTCACTCATGAAAAATGTGAAGTTTATTCATTAATGTCCTTGAATTTAACGGGAAGGAACACCAACAATTCAAAGATGACCGAGGGGAATTTCAAATTATTCGAGCCCCCGTGAGGTAAGTGAAAAGCTACATCAAGCTCGTGACGTTAAACAAGCGCTTCTTGGGAGGCAACCCAAGCATTCAGGGGTTCATTTTCATGCTTGTGTGTTCTTTGTGTTCATGTTATTGTTATTTTTCATATTTTCTTAGAGTTGTTAATTTGAATAAGTCCATGCTCTCATCACTTTGTTTATCATGATCATTTTCCATGTGGTTGTTTACTTGATTTTATTGTGGAGTTGCACTTGTTTGGGCTACCATTTTATGTGTTAGATCGAGACATTGAACCATTATTTCAGGGTGGAGATGATCTTAGACCAATTTGTAACCATGGCCATATATTTGGAGAAGTAAAGAAGTCATTAAAACATGTTTTTAGAGCCTCACGGCCTCAATGAGCTGCTCATTGAGGCCGTGAGAAAAATCCAGAAACTTTTAACTAAGCCTCACGGCCTCAATGAGCTGCTCATTGAGGCCGTCAAGCCTATCCCGAGAGATTACACTAAGCCTCACGGCCTCAATGAGCTGCTCATTGAGGCCATCAAGGAAATTCAGAAACTTTTACTTGCTCTATACGGCCTCAATGAGCTACCCATTGAGGCTGTATGGACTCTTATTTGTTATGTGAACGTTGCCAACTTGTCTCTCTCTTCTTTCCCCTTCTTCTCCAACCGAGACTTAGCTTCCATGATCTATCTCTCCATGGCCGGATCCCACTTAATACTACTCTAAATCATCTCCACATCTCCTTGGAAAGTTGATCTAGTGTTTATCTTCAAGCTCCACTCAAGTGCTATCCATCTTTGTTGGTATGATGCTTGTTGTGAATGCAAATTTTTCTTTTCTTTTCTTCTTGTTTTCTTGAGTTTTTGTGTTAATTATTTCAAACTTTTAGCTTGTATCTTGTGGTATGATCATCATGTTTTTGAAATATCCCAAAATTTATGTAAAAATTTCTTCGAATTCATGATGTGGGGAAACTCTTTCAAAATGAATAGTATCTATACGGGCTACATATGCCCGTATGGATCCTATTCACTTCAAGTTCTTCATGTTTTATCCATTTTCATGCCACATATTGCATTCTCTTCGATTCCTTTAATTCTTATTTGAATTATTATTGTTGTAGGAATGCCACACGTCAAGAAACTCGCTTCTAAATGGCCGAGGCACGAGTCTCACACCCCCGACAAGCCTCATTTCTCTTCCTCTCTCCACAAGACCAGTTATGAAAGTTTGAAGACTAAACCATTTGCTACTTTTCGGCACATTGATTGAGGTGTTCTTGGAGAGCTTGGATGGGATGAGCAAGTGAGAGATTTATTTTCTTGCAATGGTTGGACGGAATTATTTTCCATTGATGAACCTACTTTTCGCCAAAATACATTGGAGGTGTTGAGCACATTCGAGGCGAGGCAAGATGAGAGGAGTGTTCTCATTTGACGACCGGATGCCATTAAATTCCAAGATTTTGGGAAGACTCATGCAATGAACCACATGAAGTTTGCGAAATACATGGGAATTTATGATGATGAGTTCATTAGCGCTTCATTGCTTAATCGGCCCCGCATTGATTATCCACTTGGCATGAATGCAAGCAAGTATTGGAATTCTAGCGCCAAGTGACACCACAAACACACGGAAGGCTACTCGTTTGGTGAACCCCCTCCATAGATACATTCATGCGCTCATTACTCGCTCTATTGGAGGATGGAAAGATATTACTGGTGTAGTTACACAATCCGACTTGTTCACCATGTACGGCATACTTGAGGAGTATCCTATCCATCTTGGGCATCTTGTCGCTGAATCATTCATTAATCAGGGTTAATATGTTCATTTGGGAGCTATCTTTGCAGGACCCTACATCACAAGGTTGATCCGTGGCATGAATTTGAGGGACCGTACTCGAGGTATGACTATGGTCGGGGAGGTGGCACCTCTTGGAGCACCTGTCCTGTGAGCTATTGGTTTGTTACAGAAGAAGGGTGGCACGTGCACCCTTGCTTTACACTTGACCACAGGAAAATCCAGTCAGCAGGACCATGATGAGTCAGAGTCCGAATCTGATGGAGCACCCAATCAGGACCCACCTGGCACTTCATTTCCCTCAGACTTCGACTCTATATTTAAGGGTATAGAGGATGGCATTCAGGCTATTCGTCGCTAGTAACGCGAGATGCGAGGACAGATTTACCAGATTTTAGATAGTCAGCGCTAGCTCATAGAGCATTTTCAGCAGTTTGTCATCTCCTACCGTGGATCATCATCACATGCCACTACTGCCTCCTGCTCCATTCCCCCGCCAGCTGCAGCACCATTTGATGATATCTTTCACTTCTGAGCATGAGCATTTGTTTCTTGTTATTTTTATTTCTGCAGTTTGTTTATTTTGACTTTACTTTTGATGCAAGTGTGTTTGTTTGGTTTTAATAAGTTGGGGAGGGGATGCCCTACCAACCTTGTGTAGAACATTGCTACTCTTTATCTAGTATTTTTGTGTTTTGCCTACTTCCTATTATTTATTTTGGCAATCTTAATTTTTGTTTGGAATGATGATGCCCCTTTATGCCGTGCAGGCTATTAAGGGAGCTTGGTGAGCCTCTCCACATTCCATGGAAGCCAGACCCGACATGAAAAGCTTGCAACAGCTTTTATTCGGGTCACCTCTCGCCGTGTGCACAAGATTTAACTGGGGAAGTTTGTTCCACCTTCCTCCATTATTTTCATTGCACATATTATTATGTTTTTCATGATTAGTGTACATTGGAGACAATGTACAACACTAAGTGGGGGATGGGTGTATTGTATGTATTAGGGTTATTATTTTCATGCTATTGTACCCATGATGGCTTATTCATTCTTGTAGACTCTTCTAGCATGGTTTAATGATTGTTGTGAGTTACATGCTTTGTGTGCTTTATTGAATCTTGTTTCACCTTTAGTATTGTCTTGTGCACTGAATCTTGTGTTGATGTCCTGGGAATAGCCAACATGACTACTCTATCTCTTGATTGCTTAACACACAACCTTGAGTACTTGGCCTTAGAATTCTAAGTTCTTTCTTTCAATGAACTCTTAAGAACTTCTAAGTTTTGTTGAGCTAGCCCTAGTTTTATGGCATGTAGAGTAGTCTGAAGACATGATCTAGGATGAATGTGAAAAAAGAAAAAAAATGATGAATGAATGAAAAGAGAAAAATGAGTCTATGTCAGTATTCCTCTGCTAATGAAGCATGAATGTGTCTATGTAGACTCTAATCGAGTAGTTGGATGGCTCTTGTGCCTAACCAGCATGTGCACCCTCAACAAAGATTTTTTGGTGAAGTCTATGTTAGTCGGACTCGGAAAAAAAAATATGAAAATGAAATGAAATGAAAATAAAAACCCTAGTGATCTTTTTGGCTACCTACTAGAAGCTTTGAAAAAAAAAGGGGAGTTAGTTCGAGTTCAAGACTTGGAAGGATCTTACTTGTTCATTGGAGTAGCACTTAGCATTTTAAGACTTAGTACTATCAACTGTGGAGTGATTAACATCTAGAGCTGTACTGATTGAAGTCAGTAGGCTAAACCAGGTCAGGGGAGATGAAATACAATGTTCACACACATGGCACGGACATACAAGAGGTGAGACAAGATCTTTCTTATGTTCTTAATGTTTGTAACTCATTATCTATTTTTCATTTTCCAATGCTTGTAGAGTCTTGTATTTATTTGATCCGGAGGTAATACATTTAGCCATTTATCGTTATCTTTGTTCTTCATGATGTGTTTGCTTGGGGACAAGCAAATGCTTAGGTGTGGGGATATTTGATAAGTGTCTAAATGTACATATTTTAGTATATGTATTTATTGCATCTAGCATGTATTTATATAAGAATTTATGCCCGTTTTATGCTTAATTGTGTATTATTTGTTTTGTAGGGCATGGAAACGCCATGGAGGACACGAAGATATAATTTAGGCGAAGAAGAGAAGAAAACCAGGTCACGCTACTGTAGCGTATTCACGGTAGCAAAGTATTGTAGCTGGAGTACTGTAGCAGTAGCACTGTACCAATATCACTGTAGTTGCCACTGTAGCATCGGGAGAGTTTCATGTCAGGAATTGAATCATGGCATACGGCCTCAATGCTGCCCGGTATGGAGCATGAGATGATCATTGTAGCTATAAAAGAAGATGTTTGTTTGAAGGCATACTAGCTCAATGAGGTGCTCATTGAGCCAGTGTAGATACTATTCCGAGAGCATTTGTGGAGTTTGCCTGCCCCAAACAGTGTCAATGAGGGGCTTAATGAGGTCCTCATTGAGCCAGTATACCACCCTAATGAGGTCCTCATTGAGCCCATTTTAGAGGGTGATTGTGGGGGTATATGAGGACTTTTTGGGGACTTTTTGGGGGGACTTCTTGGCAGCCAACACTTGGGAAGAAGAGGAAAAAGGAAGACATCATTTTGGAGGGTGTTTTTGGCTTTAGGCTTGGAGAGATCTAGAGCTTGAACTTCAAGGGGAGAGCTTTATCATCAAAAGAGGAGGAGCATTCGGCCTTCCTTGGGTTAGAGGAATCGTCATTCAGCCGGCATTCTCCATCCTCATCATCATTCGGACTAGGGAGTGTCATTTATGCATTTACTTCTTGTTTTTGTTGAGTTTGATATGCTTGTTTGTATGATGGCACACTAGACCCCCAAGGCCACCAGATGTAGGTGAACCTTGGGGGGTTCATCTTGTATTTTGGATGCTACACTTCTATTTGGAATGCATTGGTGTGATTTATGGTTTGGCTCATTGTGTTTCATGCCTAGAACTATTATGCGGAGAAATCCTTAGTTCTTGTTTGAGTTGTACATGTAGACGTGACCTACTCGCGTGTACTAGATCGTTAATGAGCTAATAGGGGTATTTGTTGACCGACATACCGAGAAATTGGGTGTAGGTAGCCCCTCCGAACCATGAGGATAAACTTAGGTTAAGTTTATCCTTGTTTTGTGATCTCCATTCAGTTAATGCAATCGTAGGAATATGATTAAGGAGAGATCCTTGTCATCATTTATACGGGATTAGGGTTTAACCGCCCAGAAATTGGGGTTGAACTATTGTTGAGTTCCATCGGTCTAAGTCACCCTTGCTATTTTATTCTTATGCATCCATACATCATGATGACCCCTCTTGGGAATCCTCATCCCTAGGCCTGTTCTTATCATCATTGCTCTTGTGATTTTTTTTGCTCGCCTTGGAATTGTTATACTTGTGTTTTATTTATATTCTTGCATGTATGAGTGTAGTACACCATGCTTAAGTTGTAAGGTTAGAAAATGAGTGATGGAGGAGTAATAGGTGCTTCTTAGCCCCATGGAATACAATCCTTGGGCTCTTGCACAAGGTATTACTTGGCGACCCCGTTCACTTGCGGCGATCAACCAACCATCGATATGGACTAAAAGGGGGTTTAACTTATGAATTGCATGCTTTTACATTCAATTTCATTTTTGATTGTATCTTACTCCATGAGAGCTAAACCCTTAGTGGGTACTTGGACTTGTAAACCCTTGGATTATTTTGCTTCATTGATCTTTTACTCTGTTTCTTTAATTGATGTTTTAATTGAGTTCCAACCTTGAATGCTTGTTGAATCGATTTTCCCTTAGAGTGATACTAGGGTTGAGAATATATCTTGGTAATCTTTGTGGATGAGTGACACAGCATGAGGGTTAGACAAAGCAAGGTTGGAGAGGGTCGAGAGGGTGAGTTGAGAGGTAGTGGAACGTCCCCTTTCCCTTCTGATGTGATTTATCCTACCTCGACGTTCCAAGAGTTCTTTGCAGTCATGATAGAGTGAAGTGCTAAGAGACAAACTCCTCTGGGGCTTAGTTGCGCAAGCAATAGAGTGAAGCTTTGAAGTAATCCTTAGTGCTAGGGCTTAATTGTGACTATGGGTCTTTCGCTTGGACCAAAGGGTTAGATCTATATTAGGGAATATGAATTATCACTTGAAATCCTTAGAGCTTCTTGCAACCCCACACAGTGTGAGGTATCGAGAGTATTCCTTTCTGTCCTGCACTTGAAACAATAATATTAGGGAGAGCAATGTCAGGGTGCCCCACCTTCTATTGATTGCCCCTCCTATGATTCACTGCATCTCTTTCTTATTTCCTTTATTTTTATTTCAATTGATATTGTTCACACCACTCTTGAACCGTCTTCACTATAGTTAAATAACAATTATTGTGTTTCTAAGCACTATTCCTTAAAAATACAACTACCCACTCACTAGGGTACTTTATTACTTTGATAACCCGTGCACTTGCAGTACACACAAGCAAGGGGTTTGTTAAGTTTTTGGTGCCGTTACAGGGGAATAGGCCGTTTGGAAGCAATTTGTACTTTGCTAGTTTAGCTATTCATCACTTGTTCTATTTCACACTTTCTTATTCTTCCATCATTCTGATTTATTTTTCTTTCTTTGGTTACAGTTCCAAGTTATGACCCGAGGAAACCCTTCGACATTGGTTGTAGGTGATCCGAACATTGGAAGAAGATTTCATAGAAGGGGAAAAGAACCTGTGCAAGAACAATCAAATCAAGCTGAGATAGAAGGTGAAGGGTCTGATAACATGGCAGAATAGAATGAGAAGTAGAGGACACTCTTAGATTATAGCAGACCCGCAGTTCTTGGCACGTAGTCTAGCATTGTACGGCCACCGATTACAGCTCGGAATTTTGAGATTTAGCCAGGCTTCAACCAGATGTTAGAACAGTCAGCATAGTTTAATGGTTTGGTCAATGAGGATCCAAACAATCACATTGAGAACTTCTTGGAAGTGTGTGACATGCTCAAGATTAATAGTGCTACGGATGATGCCATCAAGTTTAGGGCCTTCCCATTTTTCTTGAAAAGGAGAGCGAAGCAATGGCTACACTCATTACCAAGAGCATTGATGACCGCATGGGAGGAGATGGTAGAAGCTTTTCATGCCCGATATTTCCCTCCTAGAAAATCTGCAAAGCTTAAGAATGAAGTATTCTCTTTTGTACAAACAGAATTGGAGTCTCTTTTTGAGACATGGGATACGTTCACGGAGCTCATGCAGAAATGTCCTCAACATGGGTTCCTTGAGTGGATGATTATTTGGACTTAAAGCAGTTACTTGATGCTGCAGTAGGACTTACCTTTGGAAGCAAGACCCCTGAAGAAGCCCGATAACTCATTGAAGAAATGGCTATGAACAGTTATCAATGGAACACATGGGACAGAAAAAAGGTAGCCGGACTTCATGAGATCGATGCAGTCATATCATTAGCGCCCCAAGTTGAATTATTGAGTAAGAAGTTGGACACTCTAACTTCTCCTAGAGTGGCAGTCATGATGAGTTGTACTCGGGTGTGGGGGTGGACATGTACCGTCTGATTGGCCTATTTCGATTGGTGGTACCACTTTCGTGGAACAGGTTGATTTTGTAGGAAATGCAATGAGAGGGACAAGGAAATCCATATAGCAACACCTACAATCCGAGGTGGAGGAGCCACCCAAACCTTTTCTTGGAGTAATCTAGGGCAACAGAAGACTATGGCACGACCGGGTTTCCAACAACTATAACAAGCCCCGAACATGGAGAATAGAGTTTTAGGGTTGGAAAATCGGATGACCGATTTAGAGAAGGCTTTGACCAAGTTTATTCAATCGTCGAATACGAGATTTCAATCAGTTAAATCCACACTCGCAACCACACCGCTTCATTGCACAACTTGGAAAACCAAGTGGGCCAAATTGCGAAGTCACTTTTGGAAAGACCATAAAGGGCATTTGGTTCGCGGTAATGTTAAAATATTACTGGAATCTGGTGGTAATATGTTCAGATTACCATGTTTGGTTACTGAGTAGTGGTAATGTTAATGATAATGTTAGATTATCAATAGTGAAACATTACCAAATAAGGTGGTAATGTGATTACCACCAAAATAGGTGTCCATCTAGATTACCATGTTGTTGGTAATGTGTAATGTTTTTTTTTCCAATTATGTCACTACTCATTTAATCTAATTTTTTGTTACACTCATTATCAAAACTCTAGTTTTTATTTTCCCTTGTTATTTTTGATATTATAATTTAATTATTTATTTATCTAAATACTTTAAATTAAGTTTTTCAAATTTTTATACGTAGGGTTATCTTTGTAAATACAAAGGTATTATAAAAAATTGTGAAAAAATAATTTTAATAATATAATTTAATAATTTATATATCTAAATACTTAAAATTATATTTTTTAAAATTTTATATTGAGGTCTAATTTGGTAAATACAAAGGTATTTTAAAAAATTGTGGAAAAATAATTTTTAATATTATAATTTAATTATTTATTTATCTAAATACTTTAAATTATATTTTTTAAATTTTATATGTAAGGGTATTTTGGTAAATTCGACATATTACTGAGGTGATTATCATGACCAGCCAAACATGTTAATGAAAGATTATCAGTAATATAAATTCTCGATCAAACATGGTAATCTCACATTATCACAATATTCCCGAACATAAAACATCCCTGATCACATACCATGGTAATCTCATTACCATGGTAATATATCATTATTGCAAACCAAATACCACCTAAGGGAGTTTGCCTAGCAACACAAAGACAAACCTAAGGGAACATGTGAAGGTGATCACTTTGAGAAGTGGTCGTGAAGTTGAGAGTAGACTCCCTAGTGAGAAGACTAATGTTGAGTCACCCGAGGTCATGGAGGTTGAGGAGAAATCCAAAGAGAATGAGGTGGCACCCCCACCTTACAAGCCAGGAATCCCATACCCTTCAGGACTGAAGAACGACCAAAATAATGAGCAATACAAGAATTTTTTGGGTCTATTCAAGCAGTTGCACATCAACATCCCATATGTGGAGGCGTTGTCTCAAATGCCTCGCTATGCAAAGTTTCTCAAGAACCTCTTGACCAATAAGAGGAAGTTTGGAGGAGAGTGCATCTGTGATTCTAGATTCTTCGTGTTCTGTGGTGTTGTAAAAGAATATTCCGAACAAGTGGAAAGACCTCGGAAGCTTCACCATTCCATGCAACATTGGCAATTTGGGTGAAGAAAAGGCATCGGCTGATTCACGGGCTAGCATCAACGTCATGCCTTATACTTTCTTTCAGAAGCTAGGCTTGGGAGAGCCTAGGCCCACTCGGTTGACACTCCAATTGGCCGATCAAACAGTTAGATATGTAAGGGTCATCATTAAAGATGTACTTGTAAAAGTTGACAAGTACATATTTCCTGTGGATTTTGTATTGTTTGGATGTTGATAAGGATGTCGAGGTCCCATTGATACTTAAGAGGCCATTTATGTGCACTTCCAAGGCTCTTATTGACATAGACGGTGGGTAGTTAACACTTAGAGTTGGTGATGACAAGTTGACATACCGCCTCGCTGAAGCAGTGTAGCATTCTCTTGACTTTGATGATACTCTGTATTTTCTTGACACTACTGATGAGTTAACTGATGAATATGTGTAGAAAATGATGTGTCCGGACCAATACGAGGGGTTGCTAGATGAAGAGGTGGAGAATAAAGAAGTTTGGACACTTGGTCTAGATGACAAGGTGCAACCTACTCCAGGGATCGTGAAGAGGATGATCTAAAAGATGAAGCGAGCAAGATGACGCCAGAAGAAGCGCCCCAAGGCTAAGGGTGATGTGCAAGCATGAAGTAAGGATGACAAACCCCATGTGTGGTAACAAGCTCGACAACTTTCCCTCTACCTTGAAAAGATTATGTTCATTGTGCTTTCAGGTTGTAGGTAAGAGGTAACCTTCATTCATGAGCCCCTGTGAGGTAAAAAGAGTTACGTCAAGCTTTGTGAAGTTAAACAAGCGCTTCTTGGGAGGCAACCCAAGTCTTTAATGTTTTTTTAGGTCTTAGTTCTAGTCTTGCATGAATAAGAACTTTAGTGTTAGTGTCTTGATCTTTACATGTTATTGTTGTGTTTTACTTGTGGATTGTTGGTGTTTTAGTGTACTTAATTGTGATTGGTGAAGTTTATGGGTCATTTGAGCATGTTTTTCATGATTTTTTGGTCAGTTCTTCATGGTTTATGCAGTCTCTGTGTTTGTATGAGTGTGCAGAAATTGGTCTGCAAAGTCTGTAATTTTTTTCTAAGTCATTCAGAGAAGACACACGACCATGTGGAAATTCCACACGGGTGTGTGTTTCTGTTCAGAGCTCATCCCGAGAAGACACAGGGACATGTGAATACCCTTGTGAATGACCTTGTGATGGTCACACGCCCGTAGGTAATTTCCACACGGGTGTGTGTTTCTCTATAGAGTTCTCAGACTCTATCCGGTCTTGTGGGAGTCACACGGGCATGGGTAATTTCCACACGCCCATGTGGATGCATAGAACGTCAAGAGTCGCGATTTTTCTTTAAAACTTACTCACACCTCTTCATCTTTTCAATCCTAACCCTCGAACGTTGCCTCCTTTCATTGTCCCGACCCTTCACCGTCTATTTAAACGGATTTTAGCAAGTTTTTTGGATGCACTCAAGGTTTTTCATTTGTATTTTGTTAGTAAGCTTCCTTTGCCCTTTCTTTTTGCCAATCTTCATTTCTTTTGCTTATGGTGGTCGATTTTGTATGATAAACATGTTTAAACTATAGATAGATGTTTTTAGAAGAATTTTAGAAGAGTTTATCATGTATTTTGAGTTTATTGAAGGTCTAGGCCGTGAGGCTTTAATGCCCCATAGATCCACACGTGCATGTGGAATTTTCCACATAACCGTGTATATTTCTGAAGTATTGATTATTTGAATTAATTTGATTAATTTCTCTCCAATTCTTACAGATATGGCACCCAGGACCAAGAAAGAGGCCGGCAAGCGTCCACGTGAGCCCTCACCTGAGCCTGAACATATGGAGTTTGCGATTTCCGAGCATTAGGCTCATTTTGAGAGATTGGCAAAGCTCAAGTTCGGCCAATCCCATTTCCCAGATCTGAGTACTATGAGAGAGATACAGATTATAGATAACATGGCATATGAGGTTGAGCAGTTACTTATTGTGGAGAGTTAGCACCATTTGTTGCTTATCCGTGAGCCGGCCATTCGCATGCTAACGCTAGAGGTTTTGGCGTTGTTTGAGTTTGACCGATCGTACAACAGTTTTGATAGTGTAGATGCTGTCTAGTTCCGTGCGTTCGATTAGTATCATAGTATGAGCATGACTCAGTCCTCAGTCCAGCTATAATTATACGATAAGGCTTTTACTAGTCCTCAGTCCGTCGTGCAGAGCAAGCCGATTCACTTGGGACATATCTTGGTGGAGTATTTGAGGCATCAGGGGCAGTATGCAAGAGTGGGGGTGATATTCTCAGGCCTATACATCACCAGACTTATCATAGGGATGGGTTATTAGGGGCCGAGAAGATTATAGTACGATCTCCCCTCGGTCTTGAGACGATGTGTTTAATGGGTATTATCAGAAGGTATAGAGACGGGATTTTTGTGATGAACATGCCCCCACTAGAGCCAGTTGAGGCCGAGACAGATGCAGCAGAGGGGTCTCGGCCATAGCAGGAGCCTATGGAGACAGAGGCACCTTCCACAGCACAAGAGCCACCTCTAGTGCATGTTCTATCCCTATCTCGAGCCCATGATCGCTTTGAGAGGCTTGAGAGTGCTGTGGGAGTTCTCCAGACTGACTTGGTTGAGGTTTGTGCTATCCAGGCGGTGACCCACACAGAGGTTATGGTGCGTCTCGGCATTTTACAGCAGTTACTCAAGCGAGACGCGACCTCGCCCTTTGTAATGAGACCCCGAGCACCTCAAGCATCCCCAACACCACCATCACCACCAGAGGCACCACCATCATCAATAGCCATAGCAGAGATACCAGCGCCTGACACTGACGCTTGAGGCGTCTTTTACTTTACTTGTTTTCATATTTTATTTTTGCAGTTCATTTTGCACTTGTATTACTCAGAAAGGATTTTCCTTCTGAGTTTATCTTTTATTTTCAATTGTTTTGAGTTGTATTTCATTTTCATATCTTTATATACTCGAGTTATTTTGTTTTTTTAAGCTTCACTGAACCCCCTTGTGTATTCGTGCAAATGGTTTTGTGAGTATCGAAATTGAGGAATAGTCATGGGCACGGTCAATGTGACATTCACATGGCCATGTGTGCTCCACAACCTGGCTGAATTCAACTCCCAATGAAATTAGCCCCATCAAATGTGCCATTAAGAGTTCAGGGGAGTATTGTTTCAATTGCCCATCTCCACACATGTTTTTGATTGTTATAACCTTTTATTGTGCTTGCATGCGTACATTGAGGGCAATGTACATCTTAAGTGTGTGTGTGTGTGGGGGGGAGGGGGGAGGGGCAGGAGAGTTCACGTTACACATGTTTCTATACTTATGCTTTCATTGTTCATGCTCATGTAGCCAATGACGGTTCACCCTTAGTTGCAATGGTTGTATTCTTAAGTTCAGGAGAATTTTTACATTGAATGTTTTTATGCTCTACTTTTACATGAATTTTTAAGAATTTTTACGTGATTGGCACTTGTTGCACTATTCGCTCATTAAACCTTGTGGAAACTCAAGTTCGAAGTTTAAGGGGTTGTTTTTAGGTTGTTTCTTTCTCTTGTTATAATAGAGAAAAAAAAAGTCATGTTTGCTTTGTTTGTGCATTGGGGGTGGAAAGAGCTACCACCCATGAAGCATGAAGCTACTATCATAAGTCGGATACTAGTTACTTCCTAGTGAGAGAAAGAGCTATCTCATGGGATGAGTGAAAGCTACTACCCCAGTAGAAAGAGCTACCATCTCGAAAATGTGAAAACCACCTTAGAGGCGGCTTAGGAGGCTTAGGAAAGGTTTACCTTAGAGGATGAGTGAAGATACTACCTTTCTCTTTTCTTTTCTTTTTGTACATAAATAAGTCCCTTTCACTTAAAGCTTTGAGGAGTATATGTTGGGTTGAGTTGAGTGAGTTTACACACACTTACACAATTTCGGGTTATTGTCCTTTTTTATTCAAGTTTTTAGCTAGAGTATTGATTCTTCATATTCGGTGTTGAAAATTTTCCTTACTTGTACAATGCTTCCCTTGCATGCTTTTGGTGAACCTAAGGCTAAGCACTTTTAATTTTTCTTCTTATATGCTTCAATGTTTTATTTTTGATTGAGGACAAACAAAAGCTTAAGTGTGTGTGTGTGTGTGTGTGTGTGGGGGGTGGGGAGGGGGTGGAGGGGTGGGTTTGATAATTGCTTGTCTATTAGTAATACAAATTATTCCTTTCTTACATTGAGCATTAATTTTCTTAGATTTTATTTCTTATGCATGTGTATTTATGTTCTTTTGTGCATTTAGAGTTGTGGAGACAAGTGTGGAAGAAAGGAACCAAAATTAGATCATGGATGCAATTTTTGATGAAGTTTTGGATTGAACAAACGTGAAGACCAAAGTTGTGCTGAAAGACATATGAGTATGTGTCAACCTTCATTGTGCTCGACCGAATATACAAATTGGAGGGGCACAAAGGCAGTCACACTCATGTGTTCTAACTTGTGTAATACTGGCAAGATCTTCGTTAAATGTGATTTTATTGAAGACGCAACGCGATTTACCTGATACATTTGCGCCCATTCATGTGGCTTCGATCAAAAGTGTGGATTCGGGAGTATTTTGGTGAAGCACTATAGTAGTCTATTGTAGCAAGTCACCATAGTAAAATTATTGTAGCAGTTATTGTTCATAGCTTCCAGAAATTCAATTCCTAGAAATTCACACGGGTGTGTGTAATTTCCACAAGCTCTGTGTAGATGCCCGACTCCAACCCCTATATAATCCGCGATTTCAGACGTTTTAAGGGATTATTTTCCCCATCTTTGGAGGCGCTTGCGGCTAGGGTTTGGAGAGGCTTTAGCAAGGTCTTTGGAATGGTTCTACTGTCTTCGACATCATGTTCCTTCTGAAGATAGTTATTGCAGGAGCTTTCGTCGGCATCGATTCAGTGAGGTGTGCCCTAGGCTTGACGAGAGGACCCTTTGAGAAGACGAGGCTACTCCACAAGACCATCAATATGCACTATGAGGGGGAATTACTTATGGATTGCATGCTTTTACATTCGATTTCATTGTTGATTGTATCTTGCTCCATGAAGAACTAAACTCCTAGTGGGTGCTTGGACTTGTAAACCCTAGGATGATTTTATTTCATTGATCTTTTACTATGTTTTTTTACTTGATGTTTTAATTGAGTGAAGCGTTGAAGTAATCCTTAGTGTTGTGGCTTAATTATGACTCGGAGCTTTTCACCTGGACCAAAGGGTTAGATCTATATTAGGGAATAAGGTTTATTACTTGGAGTCCCTAGGGCTTCTTGCAACACACACAGTGTGAGGCGTCAATAATATTCTTTTTCGCCGGGGCATAGTGTAGGGTTAGTCACGGTTGACCTTAGGTTTGGGACCGTGTGTTTAAGGATTTTTCACGACTCACAAATCATTAGTTAGGAGACATAGTGAGAGGTCATGCACTTGAAACAATAGTCCTAGGGAAAGCAATGTCCTGGTGCCCCACCTTCTGTTGATTGCCCCTCTTATTATTCATTGCGTCTCTTTCTTATTTCCTTTATTTTTATTTGCATTGATATTGTTCACACCACTCTTGAACCCTCTTCATTATAGTTAAATAGCAATTCTTGTGTTTCTGAGCACTATTCACTGTGGATATGACTACCCACTCACCAGGGTACTTTATTACATCGACAACCTGTGCACTTGTAGTACACATAAGTAAGAGGTGTGTTAATACACACACACACACACACACACACACACACACACACACACACACACAGAAGATATATATATATATATATATATATAATTTTTCAATAAAGAAAATTACATGACATTAGGAATTGTTATTTGGGGGACACTAACACAAAAACAAATTCAAACTATCAAGTTTTTGCTATTATGAGCAAGACTGAAAGGATGTAAGCCGAACTCTATATCTTATACCCTATTCATCAATAGTGACTGTCATGTACAGGTTAGTCACATTGATAGAAAACAAAAGAACTAAAATGCTATGGTAATTAACAACTCATTTGAGCAAACGTGCATACTTGTACTCAGTGATCAATCAATCAATTGTAGGATATATAATACCAATTGGTATTATTATATTTTCTTAACTACAAGTCATATGTACATTTTTCAATATTTAGCCTATCAGAGATCTGTGATGTTGTGTGTTTTCGGTATTATTATATTTGGTAGGACAGAATAATTGGAATCAAAATGTGAAATCACTTGAGAGCAAGAGACTATCGACAAGATTCTAATTGTGCCCATGATTGAAGGGATGTATGCCTAACCCTATTTCTTATATTCTATTCATCAATAGTTAATGTCACTTAAAAATTATATTATTTGGTATGTTAAACATTATTTGGTGCCTTGGAAAATATTTAGCTTTTCTCTAGGTGTATATTAAGTTTACCTTTTATGCTTTTATAAGTAAATTCATCACTTGAAGTTTTTGTTTTTATTTTAGATTGTTCTTTGAATCACTTAAGGTTCTTCCATTCACTTATATTCATTTTTCAGTTCAATGCATTAATCCATAGTCAAAGCCATAGAGTAACACTTACGTAGTTTATGCAGCTAAAGAAAGTTATCGGAGATTTATTTAAACAGTGATGCCTTACAGAAGGAAGTTATCGAAGATTTATTTAATCAACTACACCTTGCACGTCAACACCAAAGCACGTCAACACCAAAGTAAAGGTCACCCAGCTCAAGTAAATGACCATTGATATCTTTCCTTTTCTAAAGTGACACATTCACTGAAATGTTCGATGATAGTTATATATGGAATGCGTTTCTGTGAAATTTATAAAAATATGAAGAATCTTTCCTTTGGTCTTACAAAATTGATATATATTATTTACTTTTATATGATTAAACAGGATATCTTTATGAAAAGGGAGACCATGGAAAAAAAATCCACCTCGGTGCTATTCATGGCCAGAATCTAGAATCCAAACAATTTGTACGAATCAAGTTCTATAATTGAAATTTTTAAAGTGTTATCTAATGATTTGAAAATTTGCAATTGATATATAAATACTTCATTTAAATTGTCAATAATGTTTCAATTCAGGCCTACAACAAATCCAATTATTGACTAAGCACAATAAGCCACTACAAGAAAATTATTAATTACCAACGGAAATTACCCAGGAAACATTTTCTTGGCTACTTAGCTAGGGAATAGAATGGAATGATTAGATACAAAGATTAAAAATATTACCCAGGGAATACACAGGGCAATACCTAGGGAATTAGCAAGGGCAAAACTTTCCCAAGCTATTCCATTGCTAAATATCGTGGGAACTACGCGGGTAATATTTAGCAATGGATTACTATCGAAAATTATCCGTTGGTACCTATATCCTAGCTAATCCCTGGGTAAAATTAAATAGTTTTAACATTACCCAGGGATTAGCTAGGAAAAATGTTCGTTGTTATTTTTCCCTATCTAATCCCTGGGTAAACTAAACAGCTTTAACATTACCCAGGGATTAGCTAGGAAAAATAGTCATTGTTATTTGTCCGTAGCTAATCCCTGGGTATTTTATTTCTTAGAATTTTTATTTAGCAAGAGATTAGTTTCCATAGGTAAAATTGTTGATCTTAAACATTACCCAGTGATTAGCTAAGGACGATAGCCATCATGTTTAGTTTAAAGCTAATCCCTAGGTAAATATAAAATTAACTTGATTATTTTAGAAGTGTATTAAATTGCGTTTTTTTTTAAAGATTTGTTATTGAATTTAAAAATTTTATTATTAATTGTATTAACTTCATTATGACATACATAAATTTATAGTATGATTTTGTTGAAATCAAAAGAAAATAAATAAATAAATGAACCTTTTAATTAGCATTTAACTGAAATAATGCAAAAAAATTGCTTGGAAGAATGAATTTTTTTGATATTCTTGATAGTCGTGGTATACCAAAACATAAGTAAAATTACAAATTTTAATATGAATCACCAACAAAAGATAACATTTTTAATTTTATAATATACCAAGCTTTAATCTTGATAGTTGTTTTCTAAAAGATAAATGAACACCATCTTTTATAAAGACTTATAAAGATATATATATTTATTAATAATAATATGATAATTTTTTAAGTTAACCAATAATCATATTTAAATCCCTTGATATGATATATGTGTGTGTGCGCTTTTTCTGTCATTTTGTTATTTATGTGTTGGGAGACATTCATCAATATTTCATTTTATTTGTTTGTAAATTAAGTAATATTAATCTAAAAATTAACCAAATTATCAAAAAGAAAGAAAGAAAAAAAACTTAATTTTTTTTTGGCCCTTTGGGAAATATTATAACATTTTCAAACTTTTTATTTTTTTATACTTATTTTTTAAAAATTTGACAACGATTTTTGTTTTTTTATTTAAGGTTTAGCTTGATCGGAATTTTCAAGAAAAAATAATCTGAAAAATTTTTCGCTGAACTGTTTTGGACACGCCATTCTAGTTGTATGTCAGTCTTTATCAAAACAAAGATGTTTCTTTAAAACATTAAAAAAATAATTAAAAAACTTTTTTATCAAAACAAAGTTATTGTATGACTGTATCTCTATTTTCTTACTATATAGAAACTCAAACAAAGATGTTTCCTTAAAACATTAAAAAAAAACAATTTTATAAGTCTACTCAGTTATAATATGATATGTATTTAATATTTATTGTCCATTGTGGCATCTCCCCATTTTTTTAATTAATTAATTATTTATTTTTTAATTGCATTTTGTTAAAAAATCTACTCAGTTAGTATATTATATTATATTTTTTTAAGTTTAGGACTAAATATAAATATATAATTAGTTCAAAACAACTAAATGCACTTTGACTTAATTAAAACTAATCAAAATTAATTTTAAATTTTGTAATTTTTTTTGTTAATAATAAGTATTTGTTACTGTTAATATTTTAAATAAGTAAATATTTTTATTAAAAAATTAATAAAATAACTAAAGGTTGTTTGCTTAAAGAATTTCGTTGATTCTCTTGGATTAATGCTTAGTATAATTGTTAACACAATGATTTTATTTTTATTAATTTGTTTCATAATGGATACAACTTCGGTGACATATATATATATATATTAAAGATCATGCATTCATTGTAATTGTAATAATAATAATAATAATAATAATAATAATAATAATAATATTTAATAAATTAATTTTTATTAGTTATGACAATTAAAAGAAAAACAAAAAAAACAAAATTTATTTCTCAAAACATAATCCTCTTCTATCTTGCTCACCAACCCTAATCACCTGCCCCTCTCTTTTATTGGCATCGTCTCTTTCATTGCTCCTCTCTCGCTCTCTCTCTCTCTCTCTCTCTCTCTCTCTCTCTTGTGACCACCATTGCAGGAGCTACGAGGAGGAGGAGAAGCGACAGTGAAAGGGGGGAGCGAATAGAAAAGAATAGAAAAGAATAGGTGTTGCTTCTTCTTCTTCTTCGTCTTCGCTAGAGGTCTTGTGTTGTTGTATTGGAGAAGGACTGAAGCACTCGCCCTTGGGTTTCGATCGATCGATCAATCACCATGGATTCGCAGCCGCATTACCAGTAATAGCCATCAAAACTATAGTTGACCGAATGTAACACCTTTTTGTAACCTCACACGGCCAAACTAAGATGTGATTGCCCGATTTTCTTCTCCCGATATGGACATTCTAATCTGATTTACATAGTGTTTGGATTCAAAAGTCAAAGGGAAAGAAAGAGGAGGGAAAGGGAGGGAAAGTAAGGAAAACGAAAGGACGGGTTCAACCCTTGTTTGGATAGACAAATTTTATGGAGGAAAAGGAAAAGAGAGTATTCTCATAAACCTTGTTTGGTTACAGAAGGGAAAGGAAAGGAAAGAATATATAATAATATGATTTGCCAATTATACCATTATTATTAAATAAAAAATTACTTATTTCTATTTAAACACATGCATTATGAATATATCAAATAAATTCACACTTTAAGCATATTTTTTAGTAAATATTAAAATTATTATAATTATCATTATTATTTTAATTTTCATTTTTATACTTTAATTTTGCCTATTCTCAAATATCACAATTTATTTTTCCTTTTCAAGCATATCATACATTATTTAAAGATTAATTTCTCCTACAGTTCTATTGGATCATCACAATATCACTTTATCATATTGTTAGTAGATCTATTCTAATATTTTAATTCATAGTATAATAATTATGTTAAATTAGATAATTATTAGTTTTTTCCCTCACTCAAAATTTTTTTTAATTTTATTTGTACTTTGAATAAAATTTGGATATTAAAGAATTCTATTGAGATAAATTCTTCTAAAGATGAATTGACAAATAAAAAACATAACATAAACAAACAAATAAACAAATAAGCAAATAAAAAAATACATAAAATTAAGGATCTGTGATGAGTATCATGTGAATACTTGATTAAAATAAAATTACATTGAAAAAAATAAAAGAAGAAACTTATGAAGTGACATTATGTAATTATTTTTAAAAATAAAGGGTATTAAGGTCTTTTAAAATAAAAAAAAATTTAGGAGGTTGTCCCTCCCCCGGCAACCAAAATCGGGGGGCCAAGAAAAGTGGGGTTTCGGAGGGTTTTCGAGGGCCAGAGTTAATCCTTCCTTTCCTTTCGTGAAATTACAAATATATATCCAAACGATGGAATGGGCGACTCTGACCCTCCAAAACTCTCGCTTTACTTTACTTTCTCTTGCTGGCCCTCAATCCAAACATAGCATTAGTTATTTATTAGTTTACTATATGTATACATATTTCTTCTTTTTGTTTACTATTATTGTTGTTGTTGTTGTTGTTGTTGTTGTTGTTGTTGTTGTAGTATAACTACAAGTTGATGAGATGAAAAAAATAGATATTTTTTCTATTAGATGGGGAAAATGAATTTATATTTGGGAAAATTGCTTGCATACCCCTGCAAAAGCGTGAAATTACTTAAATGCCCCCATAAAAATACTATTTGCTTGCATACCTTCATAAAACTAACTTTTCACTTATATATCTCTGCCGTTAGTTACTCGTTAGCCACTTTTAGGGTTTATGAAATTAACCATAGTTCTCACTTAACCCAACTTAGCAAAATTGCCCAATTACCCTTAACATCATCCAACCTAAGCCATTTGAGAAAAATTCCCAAACTTCTCAACAATCAACCCCCATTTTGAAAACATATTACCCAATTACCCTTAACATCATCCAACCTAACTTTACAAAAATATATTTGAAAACATATTTATATAAGACAAGAATTAATAACTATATATTATAACATTATCTATTGGGCTTTTTTCCAAAATCAACCCCCATTTTTATAATATTATCTAAATAGCCCCAGGGCCATTTTATTTGTCAAAATGGCCCTAAGGCTATCACATTAATGCCCAATTAGCACATGAGTGTTGATTGGGCTGCTGGTGGTTTATTTTTATTTTTTTTAAATTCTGCTTTTTAATATTTTAACCATTCATCTCTTTTATAATTATATGAATAGCTTATTTGTGTTTTTTTAGCCCATTTTTTTAAAAAATTGTTATTAAAATAGAAAATATTATTTAAAATTAGAATTATTATTATTAACATGAGATTTATTAAAAGAGAAGTTATTTTAAATTTCTTTTATTAATATTTTGATTATTATTAGAGTGGCAATTAATGAAGTATTAATTATTTAAAATTATTTTTATTATTATTAGTAAAATATTATTATTATAATAGGACAACTTGGCACCACATGAAATACCCTCGGGTCAAGTTTTGTCAAGTCTAGTAAAACCGGTGGGTGGGGGACAAGTGTCATAATCGAGAGTGTGGCTGCCTCGCCCGGGTCCGGGTGGCTCATGGATAGCCACCCAGACGTGCCATGTCCTGAATAATGGGGAGTGTCGCATGCAGCTGCCAGCAAACCCAACCGAGTGGGACACAGGCTCGTCGCCGCGAAAGACGGAGCATCGGTTTGTGCGCTCTGGTCAAAATCATGATCTGGAAGTGATTTTATCAATAAAATAATTTAAAATAATTCTCATTATAATAATAATATTTTACTAATAATAATAATAATAATAATAATAATAATTTTTAAATAATTAATACTTCATTAATTACCACTATAATAATAATAATCAAAATATTAATAAATATTGAAAATAATTTCTCTTTTAATAAATCTCATGTTAATAATAATAATTCTAATTTGAAATAATGTTTTGTAATTTAATAATAATTTTTTTTAAAAAAAGCCACAAATAAAGTATCTATATAACTATAAAAGAGATGATGGGTTAAAATGTAAAAAAGATAGAATTTTTAAAAAAATACCCAGTCAGCAGCCCAGTCAACACATGGGTGCTGATTGAGCATTGATGTGATGGCCCGAGGGTCATTTGAACTATATTTTAAAAAAGAGTAATGCTACGCCCACCGAAAACTTTGCCCGAACTTCCATCCCGAATGACGTGGCTCACCACTCTCTCTCCTCATCAGCCCACCCCATTCATTCTCTCTCATCAGCTAATTTCTTTCATTTAATTTTTTTAAAAAAAGCTCACCACTCTCTCTCCTCATCAGCCCACCCCACTCATTCTCTCTCCTAACAAACCAAATTCTACTTTCTCTCTCTCCACGGGCTGAAAAGAGTCAAAGCTCATCATCTTCATCCTCTTGCTCTCATCTCCAGAACGACAACGACTACCTAGGCCGGCGACTTCCGGTGACTTCAGGCAACTTCCGTAGACTTCCGGCTAAAAAAAGCTTTAATTTGTCTATTTTCAGGCTTTTTTTTTTGTGTCTTTTTAAATTTCATTAGTTTAATTTTGTACTTCTGATAATCAATCTAACTTTGTATTGATGCCTATACATGTAAAAATATTTTAGTTAAAATGTTTGACATGATCATGAAGTATTAACCAATAATACTTTTTGTAAGTAGCTTAAATCTTGAAGTATTAACCAACAATACTCTAACAAATGGGTACGTTGGACATTTGTGAATTTTCCTGAATTTACAATTTTTCTTGACATGGAAACTTAAATGAAAATCTTGTTACCAGGCAAGAGCCCTTCCTATATAGTTGTGATTATAACTTACCGATTTTGTTGGTTAAATGTGTAACTTATGATGAAGGTTCTTTACAGGGAGTCATTCTATGCTAACTATTTACTGGACAGGAATATTGTTAGATCATTCTTCTACTTCTAATTGCTTGCACTTATCATTTGCATTTCTATGACTAAAGGGTTTGCATACTGTTCCCACTTGTTATGTGAACCATTGAACAAATCCAATTGAGAATTGTAAAACTTGTGCCTGAATATTTAGTACGTTCAATGCAAGGAGTCATTAACATATAGTCTAAGCCTGAGAATGTGGATACACTCATACACATCTAGTTAAAAACTTAACATTGATGATGGTAAATAATCAATAATACATTACTGCTAGTTGGATGTCTATGAAAATTAAGAACATTACTGCTTCTGAGAAGGGAATAGAGAATAATTTGGCCACAAGATGCCATTCTCTCATTCATGATTTCTTTTAAAGCAATTCATTACAAAATTGTAACCGAATTGAAACAAACAAGTGACCTGGCATTTCAACAAACATGTTCCATGTCATGACAATTTTCAAAAACAATAGCAACCTCCCTGATTCCTTACTCTCCTAATTACAAACATTCATCATTAATTATGTAACTAATCCATGTGCAAATCACCAATTCATTTCATCACATAGTCTTCGAATCTATTGTGTACCTTTCCTTGATTATGGCGAGAGCTCCTCCTTACCATTGCGACATTCCTAAACAAATCGTCGAACACCTTCAGTGCATCCCTCTCCTCACTCGCATACCAACTCACCGACGGTGATACCGGAGGCGACGCTGATGGAGGCCTAGGTGGTGAGAGCTGTGGGCGAGGTTGTAGTCATCACCACGAGGGCAAGAATCGTGGGAGAGAAAACAAGGTTGCCGAAAGTCGACGGAAGTTGCCGGAAGTCGCCAGCCTAGATAGTCATTGTCGTTCTGGAGATGAGAGCAAGAGAATGAAGATGATGAGCTTTGACTCTTTTCAGCCCATGGAGAGAGAGAGAGAGAGAGTAGAATTTTGTTTGTTAGGAGAGAGAATGAGTGGGGTGGGCTGATGAGGAGAGAGAGTGGTGAGCCACGTCATTCGGGATAGAAGTTCGGGCGAAGTTTCGGTTGGTGTAGCATTACTCTTTAAAAAAATATGGTTAATTTGGGAAAACCCTTATCTATTTTATATGTTTTTTACTACAAAATTTATGAAATTTAATGAAATATCTATCAATTATTGACTTGACAATGATTGTTATGTTATACAAGTAAAGATTAAGGTGTTGCATTTAATTTCATTATAAATTGGTACGTGAGAATTTTGATATTTACAGTTTTATTTTAAGTTACAATATTTTAAAACCAAAAAAAAAATATTCAGAACAAATATAATGATTTGTTTGCATGTCTTGCTTTTGTATATGGTCAACTACTATCCATGAATTTCAAATATAATGACCATTCCATATCCTATACTTTTTTATGTTAAACTATAAGGATGGGTACTATTTTTTTATTAATAAAATTTATCACTGATGTGGATTCTGATTCTGGATGAGCAGGCAGAAGAGCTTAAGATAACATATGACTAGTTTAGATTCATGTGAGCCCCATTATATAATGCAATCTGTTAAACAACCTCATCCCCTGCAGAAACCAATATACATTCATCAAATTGGAAATATCATGTTGGAACAAATCATAGAGTTTAGCTGTAGTGTGCATGGCCTGCAGGGATTTAATTAAACCTACCCAGATTATTATTATTAATTGTCCTCTCTTCAATTCATTCACTCAAACAATATTACTCAAAATTAAGAATTAATATGCACTAACTATATGTATAGTTTAATATTCATGATAACAAGCGGGTATATATATATATGCAACTCTGATCATATATATATATAAATAAATTAAAATGACAGTTTACCCGCCTGTATATATATATCACAAAAATAGAAAGGCGGCCATGCATGAATGAGTAGTTTGGAGTAGCTAGAACAATATATTTAAAAGATGGTTAGGAAGCAAATGCATGAATGAGAAAACTTGAAGAAGAACATAATATACAATGTACAAAATATATAATATACAAATATAAAAAGTATTATTACACAAATTTAATAAAATTATAACTAATTATATAATATTATTAAAACAAACAAAATTATTTTTCATAGTAATTATATAATATATACAGAAAATATAATATAATATCATATCATATAATATAATATAATACATAAATTTAGAAAATGATATCAATCAGCAACCAAAATATTCTATTTTATTTTATTACACGTGTATGTTTCTTTTAGCTCTTTTTTTGCAAGAAAATCATTTGATTAATGCTTGCTAGAGACTTTCTAAATTCAAATTTAATTATTTTCTCTTTGCTACATTGATATATTATTTTGTTAGCATAGCTTTATTCAAATTATAATCATAGTATGTTTTTAGATCTTCCATTTGCTTATTATCTTATTTCTAATTTTATTGCAAATTATGGATTCTTTCACCGCATTTTCCAATGCCTAAGGCCCGTCAAGTCAAGGAGGTTGCTTTATTACCTGTAGTTCATAAGTCAAAAACCGCAAGTAATAAAAGAATGCGGATGAGGATTATGAGGTCTAAAACAATACAAAATAGAAAACAAAGAAAAAACAATTATGCAGTTGGATATATTAATAACCAAATGTTTGACCATATTTGTAGATATTCTATTGTTCAAACACACAATAGTTAGTTTCTTGTGAACTTGATGCTTTTAGGGCACATTTGAATGATAGTCAATCTTCCAATTCATGTGAGGTATATTCTGACACTGGTGCTTCAACAAGTAAATCAAGGTATGCGTTTAGACATTCAAGATATGAGGTAATAATGGATATTACCCCAAATGACTCGACCAATTGTAATAACAGCTTTTCTTCCAATCAACTGCTCGTAGATGAATGTCTTGCCATTACAAGCAATCAACATACAAGTAAGCCCTATTCATATATTTTTTTAAATATTATCCCCATCTAAATTATTCTTAAGTTTTTATAATTTATATGTTTCTAACAAGAACATGCTTTTAACCTTCGTATTTTGGTAGCCATGAATTTAAATGTTCTTTTTGCAATGCAGCTATGCAGTATGATGAATCTATTGGCATTTTTAAATCAATCTCTACTACTAGATATAATGTGTGCTATAAGCAAGGGCTTATTCGGTTTCCATCTAATAAACCAATGGCATCTTTTATGAAAGAATTACTAGATGGTCATCGTGGTTCAAAATTTAAAAAACAAATTCGGATATACAATTCACTTTTTCAATTTACTATATATGGTGGCATAGTGGATAACAGTATTAATCAGACAATCAAACCTTATGTATTCAAGCTTTGAAGACAAAATTTATCATAGAATGGGATCATTGCTTTTGATGGCCAACCAAAGCCCTAAGTTTGCACACCTTTATATGGTTGAATCTGATGATGAAGTAAATTATCGGATGACATGCTTTTCAATCATGATATTGAAGGAGTTGACAGTGACATTGTTTGTGGATTAAAAAATATGCTAGACTGGCATAATGAAATTGTCAAATTTTTCCCACTGTAAGAGAGATGCACAAACAATTGAAAGAATTTCCAATTATCTACTATTATTTTTCATTTTTTTATATTATAAAGAAAATATTACTAAATAAATTCTATGTTTGTTATTTCGCAGATTATTATGAGTTTGAAGAACTTCATAATTAAAGCCTCTAAGTCAAAATCAAGCAATAAAACTCAGAATCACAAGAATATGGAATCTTTATATTCCGACTTTACAAAAAGTTCTTGTTATTGGTTTTTTAGCAACGAATGCAAAGGAATTGAAGATATATTATTCCATTAATATAAACTAACTTCCCTTAAGAAAAAATAATGACCAACCACAATAATAGCATTCATAGGGTGATGCAATTCATGTTCAGATCAGAAAAAATGATTGTGCGAACTTTTAAGATAAATTGATTGAAGGAGCAGTGTACCACATATCAAGGTTTCAAGTTGTTAAAACAAATCTTAGAAATTTGTCAACTATGAGAAAATTCATCATATTTTGACTTCTAACACAATATCGAAGGCAATCACTAATGGTCCTACACCTTATCCATGATACTATTTCCAATATCTGAATCGAAAAAAGATAGAACCATACGCAAATTCAGATAAATATTTAATAGATAAAAGGAAAATTTTCCCATTCTCCTTTTTTAGTTCACAATTTAAACTAGAGTTTTACAATATCAATGTGTCTAACAAAGACATGTTTGTTTATAAAAATATAGATTACATTGGTACTTTAATTTTCATCAAATCAATTGCAACTGCTCAGCTAGCAAAATTTGACAAAACAATTTCAGAAAAGAGACATTTTCATCAGAAAAGCAAGGTAACAAATATAAAAGACTTTAGTTACAATTTTTTTGGCTGATGCATATATATTCAAAACTAAAAAGTGGTCAGAAGCTTAGGATAATTATATGGGAATCATGTTTTCATCAAATAAATGAAGAGGAGCTACCACAAATACAACCAAGGCTTGTCCTCCTTATTGCTGGAACTGTAGTGAAAACATTCCAAGTTAAGTCCAAAATCCTAAATATATTGAAATACACAAGGTTTACTAATATTTCAAATTATTTTACATTAATTATTTATTTGGCTTCAA
The DNA here is from genome assembly GCF_009730915.1 of Dioscorea cayenensis subsp. rotundata. Taxonomy (NCBI): domain Eukaryota; kingdom Viridiplantae; phylum Streptophyta; class Magnoliopsida; order Dioscoreales; family Dioscoreaceae; genus Dioscorea; species Dioscorea cayenensis. The sequence goes on from NC_052490.1 coordinate 15,442,774, forward strand.
CTTCTATAACAAAGCTTTATGTAAATCTATATATACCTAAAATAAGAGCTATCTAACAATAGTAAGTCAAACATTCAATGATTTCAACTCTTAAAAAAACAAGTTGCAATTAATTTCAAAACTAATAAAACAACATATATGAAAAAATAGGCAAGGTTCTCAAGACCAACATGTTCAACTACTTCTTACATGATAAGTGCATTTTGTACATATTTGATCTACATTATTTAGCATTTAATCGAATATTTTAGGTTTTGTTTTTACATATAACTGATACTTATTTGTTCACTTCATATCATAGGGTAAATGAAGCACAACAAGAGCCAAGGGGAGTTTTTCTGGTATAATTTAGTGCTTAAACTAGCAAACACTGAAATTCATAGGCAAGGTACACGTCCATGCACTTGCCCGTGTACATCTCGGCAAAAACAGTCACACAAGTATTATATAGATCACTCGCAGGCCTCTCGGTCATGTTGTACCAAAAGGAACATGCCCATGTAAAACAAGTGCATGCCCATGTACATTTGAAAGATCACAAAGCATGTTCCAGATAAGACCACAGGTAGAGGAACGGTTGAACAAGCGTGTAACTGGAGAACTAAGGAAGAGGAATTCCTGGGAGATACACAGAAAAAGTTAGAAGAACACGATCGTGTATAGTGGCCCATATACATTGAGTTTTAGAGAATTCCAAGAGTCTCTTGGGAGTTACACAGTCAAGGAACATGCCCGTGTACCTACCGTGTAACGGTCGGGTCTAGCCAGTATAAATAAAGATGTTAAATAGGTTTTAGAGCATCCAAGTTTTGGCTAATTTTGGGCCTTGAACACCATTGAAGAGGGAGTTTGAAGGATTCGCCGAAGTGATGATCCGTTCGCGACAACAGCAGCTCATAGCATCTCCAACTACACAACATTGAGAAAGGGGGTTTTTCCATTACATGTTTAGGGCTTTAGTGATTAAGCTTAATCTTCTATTGATGAACATGAGCTCCATGGAGGGCTAACTTCCTTGGGTGCTCAAATAGATGTAGCTTGGGAATTGTTTTTATCTTTTGGTTGCTCTTTAATATAGATCTACCTTTTCCTTCTGGATTCAACCTTGTTTTATTTGTTGGATTTGGGTATCGAAAAGTGGAACTTCCATATTGTTATTTCTTGTGTATTGAGAGATCATTGAAATTAGAACGCACTTGGTTGAATAGGTATCACTGATGCTCACTAGAGACAGTAAGGGCACCATATACCTTTCGATTGGAATTTCGGCGGTTAATTCCCGATTCTTGACATGGAGACCCTAGAACTCCTTGCAATCGTGTGAGGGTAGGCCTAGGAGAGATTCACTTCAAGCATTAGTATAAGATTAGACACTAGGGAGTCTTGAGAGAGCACTTGGTTAATTTTTTGTTTCCTTTGTTCCAGCTAGCTAAGGTTTATTATATTTTAAATTACAATCTACTATATATTTATCTTCCCAAGTGAAATTGATCTAGGCAATGTCTTCATTCATTGATTTGGTTACTTGTTCTCCCTTTTTTAGGCCTTTCACTTGTTTTTATTATTTCTTTTCTTTTTTTGGATTAATCTCTAACCTTGTGTTAGCTAACGAAGATAGGGTTAGTACTAGTACTATCTAGTCTATGTGGGTTTGAGCTTTCTTTGCATGTATTACTTTGATTGACACGTACACTTGCGTGCATATTGCTTTCTGTCAATCACTACATAAGATGAAGGACCGACATTAATTGTAACAAAGGTTTAAACAAGCTGAATATGCAACAATTAATCAACTATTAAATTTCAACCCAACAATAATTGTTGTAAGTACAAATATCCTTCGAAATAAATTCTTTTGATCCATAATTATATATATATATATATAAACATTTGTTACTTTGAAACTAAAACTTAATATTTGGAAATATTTTTCTAAGGCAACAATGTTCAAATGTAACATATCAGTTTGAGAAAGTGGATATATCTTAAGGATAGTTTTGCTACTCTTACAATGTTTGTAAGAAAAAAAAAAACATAATGAGCTGCATGATAGCTATTCTTGCTATGATCAAGGAACTCAAATTCTAAAGCTAATGTAAGTATGTTTAAAATTTATTTCTTAATTATTAAATTTAATTTTCAATAATTACAATACCTATTTTAAAAACACACACCATTAAAATACACCTATTTTTTGCAGAAGATTTTTCCCAAGTTATTTTAACGAAATCATTATGTAACAGGATTAAGCTGCCAATGATCATGCAAGATGAAACTTGAAATATGGAAACAACTACCTTCGATAAACTTGCAGAGTCAATGACAAATATAAACATCACTTTAATAAATGCTACAGAACAAATTTCCAAAACAAAAATCCCAGATAGAACTAATAGTATAATTCACAAGAAATTTGCAATAACTATTGGTCTTTTCATAGCAAACAGTTAAAGATGATCTCCTCAACTACAAAATTTATAAATTGAGAGCTGTTGTGATAGGAGTGCAAGCTTATGCACTGATCAAGTTGTAAACTGTACGTGAAAGTAGGGTATCGATCCACAGAGAAGATTGAAATTACTAGTACTAGTTCCTATCTTGAAAATTAACCTAAAAGAAAGTAGTGGTGTGTGTGAAAAATAATAAAAAGAGAAAACAAAGAAATCAAATTATTAGAAAAATCAGGAGGAAAAGGGATGCCTTGGTTGTACAAGAATGTATACCAATTTGAACTAAGAGAAATCCTAAAGTATACTAAACCGCTCTTGCAAGGGTGGAAAGTAAATGATTCAATAGAGTGCTAATATAGAAACCCCACAATCGCTTTACACTATATGAAATGTCAATGTATAATAACAATAATTCCTAAAAAAGATCATCCGCCTTACGAAGAGATTACCCCTAATCCCATACATAATAGAAATGTGCTTTCTCCTTAAATCTAGTCCCTATGATTGCAAAGAGCATGGAAATAACTTGTTAATCCACTGGGGAGGATTGAGGGAGGAGAACACTCAACTCCAAAGTACCCCATTGCTAGGCTTATTGATAAGTGCTTGAGTAGTCATATTTCTCTATATGTTTTACACTGATTGAGCATCATTTTTATCATGGTTTATGTCTCATAAAGTGTATTTGGTGTTCTTCTGTGCAAATAGGCTGTGGAAGCCTTGAAAGAAGAAAAAGAAGCAAAGATAGGTTATGGAGGCATCTTTTGGGAGTTTCTGTGCAACATAAGGATCAAGACACAAAAGAAACTCATGTACACGGTGGTTTGTGCCAACTTCTAAGAGAATTAATGCCAAATTATAAGTTGGAAGGGAACAAACGCAGTCATACTGCTTTGTCCCTATTTGTGTGAAGAATTTAAGAATCTTCCCAACGATGGTTAGACGACAAGTAGCCTCGTAATCTACCACGTGAACATGTGTCCATCCATGTGGCCTCAAGAAAAGAGTGTTGGAGTCTTGATTATGAAGAGTACTGTATCAAAATACTGCAAGAAACCACTGTAGTATTACTGTAGTAAAGCACTATTCATGTGACCATGTGAAATTTCCACACGATCACATAGGCGTATTTCCAACCCACACGATCGCTTGGGAGGCTCACACTGTCATGTGAAGCCACATGACAAACTCTGTTTTTGACTATAAATAGCCCTTTTCGCCATGGTTTCGAGAGGAGGTCTTTGGCAAATTTGGGGGCCGTTCTTCACTAACTTTGATAGAACTCTTCTTCGTCATAGCATCAAGGGAGCATTCAGTGACCTAGTTTAGGAGAGGGATACTTCAAGATGTTGAGCGACCCATCAAGGCCATCATCACGAATTCAAAGCGGTTTTATTCTATGGTTTTTATTGATTTTCATTGTACTATTATTTGCTTTGTAATTTGCCCCATGGAGGGCTAAACCCTAGTAGGTATTTGAGCATATAAACCCCTAGGATCTTATCTTTGTATTGATTTACTTTATGTTTTCTATTAAGTTTGATTTTAATTGAGTTACAATCTTGTTTTCTCATTGCTTGCATGTTGTATTAATCCTTTTGGTTGATTTGTATTGTATGATTTGTCCACCTTGGTGAGAGAGAGGTCTTCATTAGGGCTAGAACTTCAATATTGAAGAGAAATGATAGTGTGAATCATGAGTTAATGGAGTGCCCCCTTTCCCCTTCGATTACTACATCCTATCTTTGTATTCCCTATGCTTTATGAAACCTGATAAATGTCTAAATGTATGTATTTTATATATATTTGTTTTGCATTATTTGCATATTTTCTTGATGAATCAATGCCATTTTATGGTTTAATTTTTTTTCTTTAATGTTACAGGCACAAAAGAAGCCTAGGTAAGCTCGACAACGCGATTCAAGAAGAAATCAACACCAAAAATGGCATTTTAGAGCTTGGGCACTGTAGCAATTCTATAGCGGCCTATAGCACGAAGGCTTGAAGAAAAATGCTAAGTCTAGAATTTCTCACGGGTAACCATAGGGCCGTGAAGACGACCGCAAGTTGATTGAAGAAATAGTTTTACTGTTGCTATTTACTATAGCAACTTATGGGAAAATTAGCAGAATGATTGAGGACCTCACAGCTAGTTTGCTGACCGTATGCCAGACAGTATGCCATCTTGAGAGGAGTTTAAAAGAATGGTTAGGGGCATCAATGAAGGGCTCTTTGGCCACCCTTTCTCCATCATCATCACCTAGGGCTTCAAGGAGGCTAGAAAGGGTAGATCTGATGGGCAAATCCAAGGAAAGAAGAAGAGTGCTATCAAGGAGAACATCAAGGAGCTTGCCGGTGTGGATCCAACTAGCTCTCATCACCATCTTATAGACATTTTGAGGAAGTTCCTTTGGTTTTGTTTGTGCTTCATATGTATCTTGAGATCTCTCTTTTATTCATGTTGAACTAGACTCCCCAAGGTCACCGGGCATCCGGTGAACCTTCAGAACCTTCAGATGAACTTGCTTGTATGGATGTTATGATTTATTTCTAGTGCTTTTGGTTTGGTTTGTGGTTCAAACTTGGTGTTCTTTGATGTGCTATTTTGCATGAGAACTCTGCGATTCAACTTCTAGGTTATACTTGGTGCGTGACCATCGCCATTATGCTAGACTCACCTAGCTTGCAAGGGATTCATGTATGAATACATCATGACCATTGGGTACTTTATACTCTTCCAACCATTAGGGCTGGACCTAGGTTGAGTATCGGCCCTAATTAAAGATTTCCCAAGTTGTAATGCAATCGCAGGAGGATTTGGTCGGAAGAGATTCTGAGCCAATACTCGTATGGGATTAGGGATTATCGCCATGACCATCGAGATAACATATTTTAGGATATCTCTTGGCCCAAAATCACCATTGTATGTGTAATTCTAGCATCATTCTAGCTTTAGTAGTCCTGAGGAAATCCTCGCATGGGGACCTCACTCTTTGATTATTACTTGCATCCTTAATGTGATTATGTGGTGAGCCTTAGTCCATTTGTTCATAGTTTTCTCATTTGTTATTTTCTTATTTTGTTTCAAACCTACCTTTATTAGACTAGATAATGCCGTCTAGGGGGAAGTAATAGCAGCTTTTGTGACCCTAGGGAATACGACCCTCTCATGCTTGTGCGAGAGGTATTACTTAATGACCCGTGCACTTACGAATCTCAACCAAGTTTTTGGAGCCGTTGCCGGGGAACTCCAAGAATTCTAGAAAAACCTCTAGCTCACTGCTCTAGTTGTTTATTTTTTCTTTTGTAAATATTTGTCTTTGTATGTGTTTTTACCATTTTGTGCATATTTATTTATTTTCCTTTTTTCTTCTTTTCTTCGATAGCTTATTGATTTTTGTTTTGTTTATTTACACATGGCCATGGATTTTCAAGAAAAACTATTGGCCATAAAAATCTATGCACTTGAGAAGCAGATACAAAAAGTTTTGGCCATGAAAGAAAACCAAAGCAATCCGCACCATAATGCTTACAATCCTTATTAGGGAGGGTACCAAAATTCCTCTACATATGATCATAGTCAACAATGGGAATACCCTCACCAAGGATTGCTTCAAGATTCCTCATTTCAAGAACCATAGCATTACCATCCTCCAGTTGTTCATAGTAAGCAACCTAATCAATGGGGATTCAATACACAGGATGTGTTCACAAAATTCATGATGCAAGTTGACACTGATTTTAAAGCCATGAATGCCACAAATTTTAATGCACAACCATCTCTTCCAAGAATAGAGAATCGGATAGGAGAACCTTTCAAGATATTGACAGATTTGTCACCAATTCATGAACCAACTATAGAAGCCCTATCTAAAAATGACACTAGAAGGGAAGAGAGCAAATGTGAAATTGACGTGGAAGTGGATATTAAAGTATTGGAGGTTGAAGAAGCGAATGATGAGACATCAATACCCTTCAAAGCAAATAATAGAAGTTCTACCTCAAGTTGAAATTGAATAAGAAAAAGGGGAGGATGTAATCATGGCTATGGAAAAATTTGAGGAAGTGGAAGAAGCTCAATTGACCACAATTGAAGAAGCTACTTGCCTCAACATTGATCATTCCATCAATCAATCAATAATTTTCAAGTGCAGAGAAAAAATTCCGGGAATTGTATTTAAAGATGTGGGTAAGAAGCTAAGGTCATCCTTGAACCCACCAATGTCAGGCTTGGACAATTCCCAACCAAAAAATTTCTTTGGCGGCCCAAGTAAATTCTGTGGGCCATTTTTGATCATTCAAGATTGGTTGAGAAAAAAAATATGGATAGGATGTTAAAGTCACCAAATGATCCACCCATGCCAAGCTTGATGAGTTCTCAACCAAATTTGTTCCCTTGGAAACCCAAATAACTCTTATGGGTAGTTCAAGACCATTTGACAAGAGTCGAGGAAGAAGATGTGGGTAGAAGGTGGAAATTATCCAAGGACCCACCCATGCCAAGCTTAAATAACTCTTGACCGAAGATATTTCCTTGGAGGCCTAAGCAACTTTGTAAAGTACTCAAAGGAATCTTCCCCGGAGCTAAAGAAGAAACTGGTAGGAGTCTTGTTCTTGGAGCTCACCACCACCATTCCGGATTCGATCTAGAAGAAGGCTTTAGAGGGCATTTCCAAGGTGGGAATCGACGAGGAGAGCATGTTTTCGTGAGATCTACTCCTAGGGCACACTTGTAGGAGGTTGGAGACGATGAAGGAACTTCTCCATGGGGTTTCACAAGCGTCATTTGGCTTCTCATTCTTGAGGGAGTTGATGTTATTTTCTTTAGTTATTTTCATGGACTCTATTGTGTATGTTACTAGCTTGAACAATTAAACCCCAAGGTTACCGGATGTAGGTGTGCCTTGGTGGTGAACTTGTGTAGTTTGGATGCTTTGATTTATTTATTGCATTTGGTGTGCCTGTGATCAATGCTTGGTGTACTTCATGATATTGGTATACATGAGAACTCTGTGTATCAATTTCTAGGTTATAGTAGGTTGCGTGACCATCGCTTTAGTATTAGAGACACCTAGCTTGGAAGGGATACATGTATAAATACGCCGTGACCATCAGGTATTTTGTACCCCTTCCAACATTAGGTTTGAACCTAGTGTGTGTTTCAGTTCTAACTTGGGATTTCCTTGTTTATAACACAATCGTAGGAGGATTTGTTCAGAAGAAATACCATATCAATACTCGTACCGGATTAGGGGTCCATTTTCATGATCATCGGGTTGGCCTATCTTAAAAATCCCTTGGTCCATACCACCACTTGCATGATGATCTTAGCATCCTTCTCACTTCACTAGCCCAGGGGGATCCACATCCATCGCCATTTGTCACATCTTGATCCTCACCCGTGTTTTGCCACTGTAGACACTTTAGTCAAGTTTTCTTATTTCTTTATAGTTCAACACTACACTCAAATTGGTAGGTCAAACAACAAGGAAAAAGGAAGTAAGGGTAGCTTCTCAGGGCCTCGGAATATGACCCCCCTTGACGACCCGTGCACTTGCGGGATCACTACCAAGTTTTTTGTGCCATTGCCGGGGAACTCCAAGAATGCTAGGAAAAGCTCTAGTTCACTGCTCTAGTTGTTTATTTTTCATTTTGTAAATATTTGTCTTTGTATATGTCTTTTGCCATTTTGTGCATATCTATTTATTTCCTTCTTTCTTCTTTTCTTTGATAGCTTATTGTTGTTAGTTTTTTTTATTTACACAAGGCCATGTATTTTGAAGAAAAACTATTAGCTGCAAAAATCTGTGCACTTGAGAAGCAGACGGAAGAATTTTTGGCCATGAAAGAAAGCTAAAGCAATCCTCACCATAATGCTTACAATCCATATTGTGGAGGGTACATAGATCCCTCTACACAACATCATACTCACCAAGGATTGCTTCAAGATCCCTCATTTCAAGAACCATAGCATTACCATCCTCCAGTCTTTCATAGTAAGCAACCTAATCAATGGTGATTCAATATACAGGATGTGTTCGCAAGATTCATGATGCAAGCTGATGCTAAATTTAAAACCATGAACACCACAAATTTTAATGTCCAACCATCCCTTCCATGAAAGGAGAATCAAATTGGAGAACCTTTCCAAGATATTAACAGATTTATCACCAATTCATGAACCAACTATAGAAGCCCTATCTAAAAATGATACTAGAAGGGAAGAGATCAAAGGTGAAATTGAGGTGGGAGTGGATACTAAACTATTTGAGGTTGAAGAAGCAAATGATGAGGCATCAATAGCCTTCAAGCAAATAATAGGAACCTCAAGTTGAAATTTAAGAAGACAAGGGGGAGGAGGATGAAATCATAGCCATGGAAAAATGTGAGAAAGTGGAAGAAGCTCAATCAGCCACTATTGAAGAAGCTACTTTCCTCAACATTGATCATTCCATCAATCTACCCATTTTGGTCAAGTGCACTAGAAAAATTTCGGAAATTATGTTTGAAGATGTGGGTAAGAGGCTAAGGTCATCCTTGAACCCACTAATGCTAGGCTTGGACAGTTCCCAACCAAAAATATTTCCTTGGTGGCCCAAACAAATTTTGTGGGTCATTTTCGATCATTCAAGAAGGTTTGAGAAAAATAATGTGGGTAGGATGTTAAAGCCACCAATTGATCCACCATTGCCAAGCTTGACGAGTTCTCAACTAAATTTGTTCCCTTGGAAACCCAAACAACTCTTATGGGTAGTTCAAAGCCAATTGACAAAAGTCGAGGAAGATGATGTGGGTAGGAGGTGGAAACCGTCGAAGGAACCACCCATGCCGAGCTTAAATAACTCTAGACCAAAGCTATTTCCTTGGAGGCCCAAGCCAATTTGTGGAATACTCAAAGGAAATCTTCATTGGAGCTAAAGAAGAAGTGGGGAGGAGGCTAAAACCATCTAAGGATCCACCCAAGTTAAAATTGCACAATGCCTGGCCCAAGCTTTTTCGATGGAGGATGAAAGGTAACTCATGCTTGGCCTCCAATTTGACACCATCATGCAAGGTACTCTTTATTTTTCTTGGTATTTCTTATGCCAATTCTAGCAATGATGAGCTCACCATTTTCAAGCCTCCATGAGGTAAGAAAGAGGTACATCGAGCTAATTATGTTAAACAAGCGCTTCTTGGGAGGCAACCCAAGCTTGCAAATTCATGTTATTGTATTTTTTCGTATTCTAGCTGTGTGATAAATTGTTGGGTTATTGTGTTGTTGTTTTTGCTTTTTCCTTATTGTCATCTGAATGTTAGAATGTTTGTTTGTTTGGTTGAGCTGAATCCATGCTTGTTCTTGAATTTCTAGGTTTTGTCCCTTGATTTTATGTCATTCGAGTGCAAATTCTTGTGTAATTTTATGTCAAAATCATTGGTGCTTTGATTATGCAAAGGTTGCAAGGGAGAAATGTGTAAGAGTAGAATTTTCCAGTTCTTGCGGCCATCCATAAAGGCCATGTGGCCAAGCATACGGCTTCATGCTTACCTCTATGGCCCTCTGGCAGCACATTAAGTTGGGCTACCTCTTCACCGTTTTTTTCATCTCTCTCATTTCTCCTCTATTTTTCCTTATTCTTTCATCATTTTCCTTCATTTCTCTTCCTCTACACGCCTCACTTACTTCTAGAGACCTAATTTGCATGATTTATTGGGAGTTTTACAATTATCTTCATCGATTCTCCAAGGTACCTCTCTCTAAACCATAGTTTTGAGCATGATTGTTTTTTCTTCCTTTCTCCTATTTTAAAGTTGAATGGATGCCAATGTTGTGGGAGATTGGTTGTTTGTTATTTTTGTGTGTTTTTGGAGCAATTTTCAAGCTTTGTAAAATTTTTATGCGTACAAGAGAAGCTCTTAGAAAATATTTTTGGGAATTACTATAGCATTTCTTGAATTCTTTCACACCCCATCATGAGAAACCATTGCTTTTATTGTATTTGGCTTAATCTTGTATCATCTTTGTAAACCCTAGCCATACTTGCAATAAAGATATTTGGACATCATGATATTGATTGAGCAAAGGACATGCTTGGATTATTTCTTGTTTAATTGTTTTTGTTATGTTAGTTGCTTGCTTATTTGTTTTGTTTTTCTTTCCTTGTATGTGATGGATACCTTGAGATGATGTTCCTTTCTATCTTACAGAGTAGAATTAGGACATCAAGCCTACCGTTGTTCTCCATCATCTACCAGAATCATTGGTGGTCACCCCGATCTCATGGACTTCAATACTCATGCTTTGAGACTCGGGGAAGTTCACGAAACCCTCTTACTATGTTTTTATTGTCTATATTACTGCATTCTATTGATTTAGGCACATTGAGGAAATTGTGCATCTTTAAGTGGGAGGTGGAGTTTTGTGAACTTTAAAAATGTCTACAATTTCATGTTTGAATTACCTATGATAACAATGATTTTTTGTTAAGAACTTCGTAGCTTGAAAGAATGATGGATCTGAGTTGTATTTCTTTTCTATGCTTGAATGAAGTCCTGTTTTATCTCTAGTGCACCTCCATGCTCTATCATGAAAACTTCCACCTTTTGCACTGCAACCAACCCATTACTTTGATTTTGGCGTTCGTTTGTTAAATTCTACTCTCAATAGTCTTTTAAGAAATTTTGGTTCTTTTATTTTTGCTTTAGCCCTACGTGAAGGTTTTTAACAAGTAGTTTACTAGGTGACATAAGATAGGGTATATATACTCTTGAAAAAAACAAAAAAAAAGAAAAAAGAAAGAAGTCTATGTCAGTATTCCTCTGCTAGTGAAACATGAATGCATACATGTAGATCTATAATCGAGTAGGTTGGGTGGTTCTTGTGACTAATCAGGACGTGCATCCTTCAGAAAGATTTTATGTAGTCTATGTTAGGCGGACTAAAAAAACAACAAAAACAAAAAAAAAAGAGGAAAAAGAAAAAAGAAAAAGGAAAATTAACCTATTATGACTTTCACTTGAGAGCTAAATTTTTGTTTAGGGACCAAAGGATTCTTAGTTGATTATTGAGGGTGTCTTCATCATTTACAACACCGAATTCATTATGTGTGGTGTGAATGGGTATCCTTGGGTAATCCAGGGTGTGGAGGTTAAGGTAAGGAGTTAACACACACTCACAGGAGCACTTTAGAGGCTAGCAAGGACAGATCTGAGGGTAAATCGAAGGGGAGAAGAGGAGTGCTATTAAGGAGAACATCAAGGAACTTGCCGGCATGGATCCAACGAACTCTCATCACCATTTTCTAGTCAACATTTCGAGGGAGTGTCTTTGGTTTTGTTTGTGCTTCATATGTATCTTGAGATCTCTCTTTTATTCATGTTAAACTAGACCCCTAAGGTCACTGGGAGTCCGGTGAACCTTCGGATGAACTTGCTTGTATGGATGTTATGATTTATTTCTAGTGCTTTTGGTTTGGTTTGTGGTTCAAATTTGGTGTTCTTTGATGTGTTGTTTTGCATGAGAACTCTGTGATTCAACTTCTAGGTTGTACTTGGTGGGTGATCATCGCTATTATGCTAGATTCACCTACCTTGGAAGGGATTCATATATGAATATACCGTGACCATCGAGTACTTTATACTCCTTCAACAATTAGGGCTTGACCTAGGTTGAGTATCAGCCCTAATTAGAGATTTCCCAAGTTGTAATGCAATCGTAGAAGGATTTAGTTAGAAGAGATTCTGAGCCAATAATCGTATAGGATTAGGGATTATAGCCGTGACCATCGGGGTAACCTATTTTAGGATATCTCTTAGCCCAAAACCACCATTGTCTGTGTAATTCCAGCATCCTTCAAACTTTAGTAGTCCTGAGGGGATCCTCGCCTGGGAACCTCGCTCTTTGATTGTTACTTGCGTCCTTATGTGCTTATGTGGTGAACCTTAGTCCATTTTTTCATATTTTTCTCATTTGTGATTTTCTTATTTTGTTTCAAACCTACCTTTATTATACTAGACAGTGCCGTCTAAGGGGAAGTAATAGTAGTTCTTGGGACCCTAGGGATTACGACCCTCTCGTATTTGTGCAAGAGGTATTACTTGATGACCCATGCACTTGCGGGACTCAATCACAACCATATTTGCTGTGAGGCATGAGATTGAGAGATTTCTCTGCTAGGAACTTATAGGGGTTAGGGATCTTTCACCTAGAAGTAGAGTTAGGTATATCCTTAAAAATTGGTTGTACTCTTAGAAATCTCTAGAGGCTATTGCTGTCATAGGTGGTGTGTGGTGTAAGATTGAGTGATTTCTCTATCGAGACCTCGTTGGGGACTAGTATAGGTGGCCTGGAGGTAAGGACCGATTATTCATGGATTACCTCAACTCGATTAACTCAGTTTAGAAACATATGGTAAATCGTGCACTTCATATTAAATCCTAAGGAGAGCATTGTCTAGGTACCTCATCTTTATTGATTGAGATTTTCCTTATTTTTATTCTTCCTTGCTTGCTTGCGATATTCATATTCTTTTGATTGAGTTCATTTTACCAAATTCTTGATTCTGACTAGATAACTGAGAAGTAGCTACTACTAATACTTCCGTTCCCTGTGGATTCGACTACCCGACTCATTGGGCATTTTATTACTTTGACACCCGTGCACTTGTGGTACACACATGCAAGAGGTGTGTCACTTACTCATAATCCCCTCCAATTGTGGTATGTCTATGCTTGGTAAGTATCTCTACTCCTCACAAAGCACATCAAACATGAGAACAAGGGCTTTCACCTCAATAGCAATCAAGATATACAAAACACACAATTAGATTCAAATAACATGGATTGCAATTAAGAAACAAATAACTCTACAAGATCCACAATCAATGTTAAATTGAATGAAAGCCTAGAGTTCAACTATACCTAAACATTTATAAAATTAGCTCTCCATTAATGGAAGAAAAGCATCCAAACAACATGACATGGAGAATAAAACTAGACATGAAAACCCCATTCTCAATTGTACCGGAAGATGATTGCCGGAGAACACCCAAGGACCTTCCACAAATGCAACCAAACTAGTCTTGATGGTTACAACCTTTTCTCTCCAAGATAGATGGCTTGAATCTCACTCTAAAGTCATCTCCAAAGACCTGGATATTTGCCCCTCTTCTTCCCCTAAACCTCGCCTCAAAATTAAAACCAAGATGCTCTAAAAACCCTAGTTAGGAATATTTATATTGTGCCACTTATAGGCTGCTTATGGGCGTAAGGACATGGCCGTAAGGAACTAGGGATGATGGGACGTGAGCCATACAGGATCACTTATGGTGTAAGTCCCATCTATAAGATTTTTTGTCTTGTGTACAGTCCAACTTAAAGTCATAAATGTTGGATGTAAACTTCTCTGTATGCCTCTTGTGGCCACCCTTACGGGCGTAAGCTCTACTCGTAAGCTTCTCTAGATAATCCTTACGATCTCACTTACAAGCATAAGTCCAGCCCATAAGTCCCTCTAAATGTTTTTATGCTCCTTCTTATGGGCATAAGCATACTCGCAAGGTTCTTTGGAAGAGGCTTACAAAGCTGTAAAGGTGTATATAAGCAATCCTATTTTCCTTGTCCTTCTTCAATTAATGTTGAGAGAGGTGCATATAAGCAATCTTGTTTGCCTTGTCCTTCTTCAATTAATGTTGAGAGAGCTCCATCTTCAAGTTTTATCTCTAGAATACTTCTTTTGTCTCTCTCTCTCTCTCTCTCTCTCTCTCTCGTCTTTAAGTACTGCCCAAAGCCACCAAATGGCAAACACAACATGTTTAACATCGAATTCCATATTATAACTCTATTATATGCCTAATGAGTGTACAAAATATTATTAAATAATGAATAATTATACACTCATCAAATTTCTTCACATAGAGAGAGCTCTACAAAGCAAAAACTGCACAACACTAGAAGGGCCAAGCAAACTACGAAGACCGGAAAACAAAAATTTAGCCAACAAACATGAAATTATTGAAATGCTAGAATCACCATCACAACATGAAATACTAGCAGAATTATTCCCAGAAAAATGCCCAATAAAGATGTCATGCCCCGACCCACGGGCCCATGGGACGTAACAACCGCCATAACGATCCCGAGGAGAGATGCCCCACCACTCAACCCTTAGGGACACCGCAAGACTGACCAATACACCTTGAATTCAACAATATCTATCGCAGATCTAGAGTAGAGAGGAACAATGTCACACAATAATAGTAACAACAACAACAACAACAATAGCAACAATGATAACTAGATGCAGAAAATATAGAGGTTCACAAAAGCAAATGGAAGCAACACTAGCAATAGTAGGAAATGTTGATACACAAAAGTTTAAGAGTTATTTAGATACACAACCATGCAACAAGGTTTTCTACACACCAGTGGATCCATAGATTAAACAACATGTTCCATGACAAAAATAACACACATGAACTGAAAGAAGTATTAACAGAAGATGGAACAGTAACAAATGGCCAAGTACGCCACCACATAGCCACACCTACTACCTGCAACAGACTGGGAGGAAGAAAGAGGGATGAGTAACTAAAGTTACTCAGTGAGGGGAGGTTAGCACAACTCTAGCAGAAAATGTTTCAACAACAATAGTAATAATAAATCATCAAAATAAATACTTTACCAAAACAATACTAGTTTGGAAACATTAGCACACATAATAGAAATCTTTTAAAGAAGTAAAATAACATGATATAATACCAAGAAAACCCTTTTTACCCAAACTAGGGTTTACAATACCAAAACCACAAAACATAATTTCAAATACAAGTAAAAACAATTAAATGCCAAGGTTTTGAAATAGATAAACACAATACCCAACACTCACCCAACAAAATGTGGTCTAGAAAACTCTCTAAACCTTTACAGTGGCCATGGCTAGGTTCAGAGCTATCAAGGTACTCATGTCCTTGATGTTTGACCCATCGGTTCACCGGTTGGTGACTCCGGCTACTGATGAATATCCAGTCAGGGCTCTACATTTCCACCTGAACTGACCCTCATTGAAATTAGACGGTCTACCATGCCACCTCAACCAGGCTAGCCGTGGAGACTTCCTATTGCAGTAGGGTACCACCAAACAACTCACACAATTAATACAACTCCGCTAGAGTACAATAACCATTCATAATCATAAATCAACAACACCTCGGCCATTTGCACGAGGACAAGATAAAACACAAGCAAAGCTCAAGCTTTTTAATACAAATTAATTTACAAATCCCAATACAAGAAACAACATAGGAAACCTTTCCTTTCAACAATTTGAAATGAGTTTCAAGACTTAGATTTCACAAAATCAATGATTTTCACAACTAATCCCAAGTTTCACACAAAACAAGGATTTCACAAACTCATTGATATATATATATCAATCACAAATCCAATGATAACAAATCAAATACCAAACGAGACATCCAAGATCTTTCTTAACAATAACTATCATTCACCAAAATGCCAAACAAGTATAAATCAATAAAACTTAATTAAATAATGATATATATATATTTCTATTAATACTATGCTCAACAATTCCACTCACCGAAAAGGTAATCCTCCACTAAATCTTTTTCTCGAGCCAAGACTTCTTCTCCTTGCCAAAGCACAACAAAGCACAACAATAATTAGCAAAAAATAAATCAAACAAGGAAACCCCAAGTTTTTCTAGCAAACAACCCTAAATCAATCCTAGGGATGGCTCAAAATTAGGTCTAAAGGTTCCCAATGAATTCCTACGGGGTTTTATCTTCACTCTAGTCCAAAGAAATCAAAGAAACAAGTAAAGATTGCCGGTGCTACAGTAACCTCGGAAATGCTATAGTAAACCGGCCCTAATACAAGGTTTTTCTACCAATTTACAACATCTAAACAAGAAATTTCTTCACAAACATTCTCATACATGAATAACAAGTCAAAGGCTTCAATTTGAGCTTATAAACAACCAAATCCATGAAGAAATCTAGGTTTTTCAAAAATTCTAAAAACAAGGAAATACGAGGAATATACAGGATAAAACTTAGATCAAAGCTCATACCGTATTCAAGAAGATGGGAGTGGAGAATGAAGACTTTGGTTCGCCGGAAAACCTCGCCTGAACAACCGAAGAGAAAATTCAAGGTTCGGCCAAAAGCAAGGAATAAAGAAGAAGAAGAAGAAGAAGAAGAAAGGAGGAAGGGTTTTAAGGAAAAAAAATTCATGATGTTACAGTAACAAACTGCTACACCGACCATGCTGCTACAGTGTTGGGTTGGAAGATGTACAACAATGGGTTAGTTAAATCTACTGTAAAAACTGGTTATAACAAAATGAAGTCAAAAATCACATCCCTATGATAAAAATAAGGCAATTTTAGATGCATATACCTATAATATTTTGATCAGTAGTATCTTCAAGTATTTGTTTCTTATTTTATAATAAAAAAATATATAGATATAAGGACTATGTTTGACCGTTAGCTTAATTTTAAAGCTATACACACGGATATGCATCTTGGAATTGAATGTAACAAAAATGAGATGCAAGCAAGCATCAAAAAAGATCTTGATCTAACTTTTATATTCTTGAATTCTCCTATACAATCTTTTGTGCTTGCTCAAGCTATAAAAAACATAAACATGATCTTTATTTTCATTTAATGTTTCCTTTCTTTGATTATTAAGTGTCACAAAAAGATTCAATTATTTCGTTTGTTGAACATTATTTGGTGGCTTTGAATTACATTGCATGTTTCAGCTTGATTTTTTAGATTGAAAAAAAAATGTTTTTTTTATAGTTTAAAGATTAAAAATGATTTTTTATGAAGTGGCTTCTAGTTGTGTATATAACATAGAAGGACAAAAAATAAATCATAACACCACATTTTATTTCCAGTAATCATAACATCTAACTTATTAAGGATAACACCTCATTTTATTTCCTTACATTATTATTACTTTCAATAAATTAATATTTAAGTTTAACTTCCGACATACCCCCTTAAACTTAAACATTTTGTTAGGTTGTTAGACATGAAAATCATAGCCGATAGGACAAACACGAACATTTGATGACACAGTATGAAGATTTATGAGTGTATTTTATATAGGTATTTTATATACCCTATTATGTGTTTTACTTGCCCTTTTAACATGTTTTTATGACAAATCAATGATACTTGAGTTATGTTTGATAAATATTGTAGATAATTGGGGTTAGGACCAAAGAGGAATGAAAAGAGATGAATTCTAATTCAAAATAGTGTTGGAATACAAGTTTTAGGACAAGTAGGGTTCAAAGCACACCTGTGCTTGGAAGCACAGTTGAACGCACGGGCATGCTAAGCCTCACACAATTCACTGAACTCTGCATAGAACTAAGAAGCACAGCTCCATTGCCCCAAGCACCATCATGCTAAAGAAGCACGAGCGTGCTTACCCCTATGCATTTTACTAGAAATCCTTCAGAAATATCAGCATGGTCACAATACTCCTTGGACGAGCATGCTCTCTAAGGACGGTCACAAGCACGGAAATGCTTGGCTCATGCATTTTACTAGAATCACATCAAAGATCACTTCCCAACATCCGGAACCAAGCATGGTCATCAGCACGCCCATCTGCATGGGCGTGCTTATGTCGGGGAAGATTTATTTAAGCCCTAAAATTAGATTTCAAGGCAATCTTCTTCTTCTCTCTTTTTGGAGGCGAAGGTTAAGGCCTCTTTCAGCATTGTTCAGGGCCGGATTAGGATTGGAGATAAGCACATGATAGGAGGATTGTTGGTAACGATCATTGCCAATCCTTCTCCGATGCGATTGTGAAGTAAAAAGGGAGTCTAATGGATAATCTTTATTTCTCTAACTATTTTTCTATGATTGATTGTAGAACCATGAGATGCTAACCATTATTCAGTGTCCCGAATTATGAACCTTGACATTATGATGTATTGATTTGTGTTATTTGATTATTGAATTTCCTTGTGAGCTCCCTTTTGTCTATTTGGATTATCTTCTTGTGTTGATTTCCATTGATGTTTGCATGTTGCAAAACTAAATGTGGGGATTGCTGCTATTTGCGAGAGCATTGATGTGCTGTGCATGCCACCCATAGTTGCAAATGTAGTCAAGAGTGCATGTTAACCCTTGATTGATTTCTTGCTATCTAGATTGTAAGCTTTATTCATTTAGCTAGGGCACACATTAAGGAAGGTTGAGTCCTCTCCAAGCCTTAAGTGAGGACGTACGTTATCAAACCCTCTGTAGGTGGTCACCACGGTCCAAGGAGATATCCATGTAATCAATAGCACAGTCAGTACATTGGTCGAGGGGATAAGTCCGAGACACTATCCTTCCAATTGCTTTCTTTACAACCCAAAACCCAGTCTCTTCTTCCTTGCATTCTTTTCTTCTACTTTAGTAGGTTTAATTATTACAAATCAAATTTTTAAAACTGGCTAAATATTAGGAAACAAACGAGTATCGAGAGCTTTTACCAATCCTTCTAGATTCGACTACCCGATCCCATTGGTTATACTTTACTACTTGTACAAACCCATGCACTAGTGGATATGCAAGGGGCGTATCAAGCTTTTTTGGCATCATAGTCGGAGACTGGCAACTCTTGAGAAAGTTTTACTTTCTAATAATTTTGTCATTTTACTTTATTTTAGTTTATCTTTCATTCTTTTATTTTTCTTTTGATTTTGATTTGTGTTTTATTTAATTGGTTTACAGGTGTTCTTGCATGACCAGAGGGAGTTCCTCTTTTCCACTTACAAGTCCTGATCCGAAGTTAGAGAGAACATTACACAGAAGGTTAAGACAAGTAAGTCTCAAAGGAACAAGGTCAGTGGAAATCAGTGTTGAGGTAGATTAGAGTGAACCAATGGCCAAAAATCAACAACGGTGTATTTTACATTATTCTAGGATAAATTTAGAGGGAGCAAGTGTCCAGCATTATTCGCCCTCCTATAGCGGTGAACAACTTTGAATTGAAGCCAAATTTCATACAGATGGTGCATCAAATGTGCCAGTTTGATGGGTTTCACGATGAGGAACCATATGAACATTTGAAGAACTTCTTGTAGATTTGTGATGCATTTAAGACAACCAATGTGTTTGAGGATGTAGTTCACCTTTGACTCTTTCCATTTTTAGTACGAGGAAGGGCCAAGCAATGGCTAATTTCCTTGCCACAGGGGTCGATCACCACTTAGCCACAGTTGGTCGAGAAGTTAATTACCCGTTATTTCCCCTAGCAAAGATCACGAAGCTAAAGAATGGCATATCTTAATTCTGACAGATGGAGTGCGAGACCTTGTATGAAGCATCTAAAAGGTATAAGGAATTATTAAGGAAGTGCATGTAACATGGAATTGTGGAGTGGATGGAAATCAGATTTTCTATAATGGTTTAAACTTGGCTACCAAACAAATGTTAGATGTAGCAGCTGGGGATTCTCTTTACAATAAACAACCAACTGAAGCTTATACTCTTATTGATGACATGGCATCGAATGGCTATCAATGGAGCTCAAAAAGAAACAAGCCAATGAAATCTACTGGAATTTATGAGGTTGATGCACTGACTACCCTACCCACAAAGGTGGAGGCTATTGCCAAGATGTTGGATGCAATGCAAGTTCAACCTTAAGCACTAGTTATAAGTTATGAAGCACAGCGTGGCCAAGCAGGGCTGACTGTTCCATCTTTCGAGGGACCTTCTAGCACATAACAAGTGGATTATGTAGGTCAAAACAACATGTTCCCAAATAATCTTTATAACAACACCTACAATATGGGGTGGAGAAACCACCCAAATTTCACTTGGAGCCAACAATGGCAAGGATCACAGGGGTAGTTCAAACCAACACAACCCTAACTTGCATCTTCTTGACCACCATATCAAGATGGGAAGGGGCCAACATTACAAACCTTGTTAGTAAGGTACATCCAAACAAATGATGTCCGTCTCACGGAACATGAGGAATTGATAATTAACCAACATGCATCATTGAAAAATCTGGAACATCAAGTGGCACAGATTGCTAAGACTCTTGCTGAATGTCCTTTGGGTTCTTTGCCAAGAAATATAGAAGTTAACCCCCGTGAGTCCATAAAGGCAATCACTTTGAGGAGTGGAAGGGAACTGACATCTACCCCATCTCAAGGATGTGAGAATATATCACCTGAACCAGAAGTGGTGATTATAAAAGACACATTAATTGATGGTAATGTTGAGCAAACAGAGGGGAACAAATCAAGGATGAGACCAAGATTTCTAGCTTCCAACCTAAGCTACCCTATCCAGCTAAGGTGGAAAAGGATCAAGAAGATGAGCAATTTAAGAAATTCCTTGAAATGTTCAAGACCTTGCACATCAATGTCCCATTCATTGATGCCCTCGCTCAAATGCCTTGATATTCTAAGTTCCTAAAATAATTATTGACTAACAAAAGGAAACTAGAAGAGGTATCTACTTGATGCCCTATAAAAGTTTTCATAAATCGGGGCTTTGTGAGCCTAAGACATCATCTCCAATAGAATAACCAAGAAAGAGAAAGATCCTGGAGGTTTTATCATCCCGTGTACTATTTGGGAAATGCTTGATGAAAAAGCACTTGCCAATCTTAGGGAAAGTATCAACTTGATGCCCTATAAAATTTTTCATAAATTGGGGCTCTGTGAGCTTAAGCCAGTGAAGATCACTCTACAGCTTACCAATCATTCAATTCCTCACCCCATGGGCATTATTGAAGATGTGTTGCTCAAATGGTATTAAGAGTGGATGATGAAGAAGTGGTATTCAAGTTAAGAGATGTTATGTGTCACCCTATGGATGCTGATGACACGTGTTATGATATTGATGTGATAGATGACTATGTTTCAAATTTTGTGTAGGACATGTGGATGAAGGATGACTTGTCCAAATTACCAGATGATGAAGAACCGCTTGATGAATTCATGGAGAAGCTCCATCCTCAATACAATATCGAAGTGCATGAGAGGAAACTGAAGTTAATCTATCATAGGATCTCTCAGACTAAGAAGTAGTGGAAATATTTCACCACCAACAAGAAAAGCCTTAGCCCTCCGACCTCCCATAGGGCATGCATGTATCCTTTGGTATTAAGTGAGGGAAAAATGTGTTGATTGAAACCTTAAACCCATATTCTTTTGTTTAAGCTATAGGAAATGTTAGGGGCATTTGATTCTATGATACTCCATGAGCGCTACAAGGTACGTCTAGCTAGTGACGTTAAACAAGCGCTTCTTGGATGGCAACCCAAGTTTTTCGAGTTTGTTCTTGTGTTTTTCCTCTTTTAGTTGTGTTTTTTTTATGCTCTTTTTTGGTGTTTTTATTGTCAGACTCAAGTATTTCCCTTTTTGTGTGGATCATTGTGAGCACAAAAGTGTTGGAATTTCAGTTTCACAGTTTTACATGTAAGTTAGTGGTTGTTCGGGAGTGAATTTGCTCTGTTTTGTAACTTCTTCATTTTTCCAGGTTAAGCACAATCATGGTTATGGCCTTGCAATTTGCTGGATTTGTTAAAATCTTGTGTATAAGGGGAAGCACAGGCATGCTCTTACCCGTGCTGGTGGCCGTTCTTGTATAAGCATGGTCGACTACCCCTTGCAAGGTCATGCTTGTTTTTTTGAGTTTTCCAAAAATTTCTAGTAAAAAGCATGGCCCTAAGCATGGTTTGAAGCACAATCATGGTCCTTTAGGGTTTCTTTGTTCTAAAGATGGGCGTTAGCACAGGCTCAAGCATGACCATGCTCTTCGGGTGTGCTCAAGTGCGTCCATTCGCCTTTCCGTCTTTCGTTTTTTATTCCAAGCCGCCAGTGTGCCTTGGTAACTTTTCTTCTCTTTTTGAGTGTTCTATTTGGATTTTTGGCCAGATTGTGGGTGTCTCACCAAGTTTTTAAGCATTTTTCCTTACAGATTTCTCTCGCCCCCTTTCTTTAACTTCCTCGAGTTGGAAATATGTGCATCTTGCCATTTCAAGGCCTTATTTGTGTTATTGGCTTCTTTACATTCTTGCATAGCATTCTCTTCATGTTGTATATGCTATATTATGCTCGAATCATGAGGTTAGGGAGGAAACCATGCATTCTTGATCGGTTTTCTTATTCGGGAAGATGGCCAAGCACAGGCATGCATGCTTCGCATGAAGCACGATCCTGCTATGCCATTGACAACGCCCCTTGCGTGTGATCTGCAAGTGCACGGGTTTGTCGAAGTAATAAATCCCAAGTGAGTGGGGTATCGTATTCACAAAGAATAGGGAATAAAAAATACCTAAATTGCTACTTAACCAAGTGAAGATGAGGAATGATTGTGTTGATAAGATGTGATGTAAACAAAAATAAAAGGAACAAGAATGAGAGGTACAAGTAAGTGAGAGATAAGGCAATCGATAGAAGTGGGGTACTCGGACAATGCTCCCCCTAGGACTTATGCTTCAAGTGCAAGACCTACCATTATACTTCCTAATTAATGCTTAATGAGTCATGGAAATCCTAAAGCACATGGTCCCAAACCTAAGGTCAACTGTGACTAACCCTACACTATGTTTTGATGGAGAAATCGCTCAGTCTCAACACCTCATATTGCACAAAGTTGCATGGCGTTCTAGGGGTTCCAAATGATAAACCCTATTCCTATGTGTAGATCTAATCCTTTTGTCCAGGCAAAAGACCCCTAGTTACAATTAAGCCCCAGATACTAAAATCACTTCAACGCTTCACTCTGTTGCTTTCGCGACTAAGCCCCAGCGGAGTTCATCCCTTAGCACTTCACTCTATTGTGATCACAAAGAAATCTAGGAAATAGAGGAAGGATAAATCACATCAGAGGGGAAAAGGAGACATCTGCTACCTCTCGACTCATCCTCTCAACCCTCTCCAATGTAGCTTTGTCTAACCCTCATGGTGTGGCACCCATCCACAAGGATTGCCAATATTGACTCTCAACCCTAATGTCACTCTAAGGGAGAAATCATTCAACAAGCATTCAAGATTGGAACTCAATTAAAAGAATCAATTAAGAAAAGAATAATGGAATGGTACACTACCGAATATGCGTGTAAACCGCAAGTGTACGGGTGTCGATGTAATAAATCCCAGGTGAATGGGTATCATATCCACATGCAATAGTGAACAGAAACACAATGATTGCTATCTAACTATGATGAGAATAAATCGATGGTATGATGAATGAGATTTATATAAAAAGAGATAAAAGGAATAAGAACGAGACGCACAACAAAATTGAGAGATAAGGAAATCGATAAAAATGGGGTACTCGGATATTGTTCCGCCTAGGACAATTGTACAAGTGCAGAGCCAACTATTGTGCTTCCTAACTAATGCATTAATGAGTCGTGGAGATCCTAAGATACATGGTCCCAAATCTAAGGTCAACCATGGCTAACTCCACACCAAGTCTCGTTGGAGAAATCGATCAATCTTAACACCTCGCACTATGTACAATTGCAAGATGCTCTAGGGATTCCAAGTGTTAAACCATATTCTTATGTGTATAACTAACCCTTTGGTCCAGACGGAAGGTCCCTAGTCACAATTAAACCCTAGGTGCTAAAATCACTTCAAAGCTTCATTCCGTTGCCTTTGCAACTAAGCCCCAACGGAAGGTCATCCCTTAGCCCGTTCACTCCACTATGACCGCAAAGAACTCTTGGAACATGGAGGTAGAGTAAATCAAATAGGAGGGGAAAGGGGACGCTCCGCTACCTCTCGACTCATCCTCTCAACCCTCTCTAATCTAGCTTTGTCTAACCTTGATGGCGTGTCACCCATCAACAAAGGTTACTAATATAGACTCTCAACCCTAGTGTCACTCTAAGGGAGAAATCATCAATTAAGGAAAGCATAATAAAAGGTTTAATGAAACAAATACATCCTGGGGTTTACAAATACAAGTACCGACTAGGGGTTTAGCTCTCCATGGAGCTAGTTACAATCAATAATAAAATTGAATGTAAAAATAAGTAATCCATAGAAAAACCCCCACGGTAGTCATGTCGATGGTTTTGTGGAGAGGCCTCATCTCCTCCAAAGGTCCCTTTATCCGGCCTAGGGCACACCTCGCCGGATCGGTGCCGACGAAAGCAACCCCAATAACCTTCTTCCAAGTAGAGCGCGATGACGAAATCATAGAACCTCTCCTAAAACCCTTGCCAATACCTCTCAAAACCCTAGCCGTCACCCTCTTGAAAATTAGGGAAAAGATGGAGAAAATAATGTTGAAATCGGGCTAAAAAACAGCTTTAAATAGGCTAGAATCGGGCATCCACACAGGCTTGTGGATGTTCCACACGCCCCTGTGGAATTTCAACACGGGCTTGTGGAATTTCCACACGTGCGTGTGGATTCTCTGGAATTCTGATTTTCAACCGGCTGTGAACAGTACCTACTACCGTAAATTGCTACAATGATTTGTTGTAGTAGCTTGCTACAAGTAAGTGAAATTTCAACACTAAATATGAAAAATCAATGCTCTAGCAAAAAAACATGAATAAAAAATGACAACAAACACGAAATCATGTAAGTGTGTGTAAACTCACTCAATTCAACACAAAGTATTCTCCTCAAAGTCCTAAGTATAAGGGAATTATTTATCTACAAAACATAACAAAGAAAAATAAAAATATGGTAGTAGCTTCACACATCCTTTAAGGTAGCCTTTTCCGAAGCGGCCGCTAAGGTGGCTTTCACACTTTCGAGGTGGTAACTCTTTCTATCGGGTTTGTAGCTTTCACTCATCCCATGAGATAGTTCTTTCTCTCATTAGGCATAACTAGTATTTGACTTATGAGAGTAGCTTCATACTTCAAAGGTGATAGCTATTTCCACCCCCAATGCACAACTAAACAATCTATTTTTATCTATTTTTTTCTTTCTTTTCATTTTCATTTTTTTTTGCAAAATAACACAAGAAATAAAACTAATTAGTCCCTTAAAAATCGAACTTGAGTTTCCAAAAGAGTTTCATGAGTGAGTGGTGCACAAATATTCATCGGACAAAAATTCATAGAAATTCAAGTAAAAACTAGAGCCTGAAAACATTCAATGTTAAAATTCTCCTAAACTCAAGAATACAATCATTGCAACTAGGGTGAACCGCCATTGGCTACGTGAACATGTGTGTCAATCAAAATTTATATAAAGGACATGTGCAATGTGAACTCGCCCCACCGTTAAGATATACATTGCCTTCAATGTACGCATGCAAGCACAACAAAAGTAATAGAATTTAAAACACATGTGGGAGTGGGGCAATTGAAACAATACTCCCTTGACTCCTAGTAATGCATTTGATGGAGCTAAGTCCTTGGGTGTGAAATTCCAATGGGTTGTGAAGCACACACGGCCAAGTGTAAAACACCTTGACCGTGTCCATGATTAGTTCTCAATTCCCATACTAACAAGACCATCTACACGCATACACAAGGGGGTTCAGTGAAGCTCAATAAATAAAACTGACTCGAGTATATAAAAAATAGAGCAATGAAATACAACTCGAGATAAAAATAAAAGATAAATTCAGAAGAAAGATCCTTTCTGAGTGTATAAGTCCAAAATAAAATGCTAAAATAAAATATGAAAAATAAGTACAAAGAAGGTAAAGACGCCTCAAGTGTCAGTGTCAATTGCTGGTGCATTTGTTGCCGCTTCTGGTGAAGATGATGCTGGTGCTACAAAATAATTGAAAATTGGGCGAAGAAAAGAGAAAAAGAAGCTTACCGATGAAATGGGAATGAAAGAATAGAAAATGGCCGGAAAACTCAAGTAACAACCCTCTAAAACGACGGTGAGAGGTCGAGAGAGTGCAAGGATGCGTTCTCAAAATGTTTGGGAGTGAAAAAGATGAAAACGTAAAATAAATTTATAAAGAGAAAATGTAGCCTTTTGAGTTATTTACATCCACACAGGTGTGTGGAAATTACCCACGCTTGTGTGACTCCGCAGGAGAGACCCACAGGGACAGACGCACGCCCCTGTGGTTTCTCGGGATGACACCCTATGCTTCTGAACGCATCCATACGGGCGTGCAGAAAATTTCCATGCCCGTGCACTTGACCCACAGGTGCAGACGCACGCCCCTGTGGCTTCTCTGTCCAACTGAGAAAATTCTCTAAGTGTTTCACATGCCCATACAGAAATTCCACACGGGCGTGGATCCTTACTGGGCAATTCACAGGGACAGACGCATGCCCCTATATCTTCTCGGGATGGAGGAGAAATTCTCTGTAGAGAACCACACGGGTGTGCGGAAATTATCCACGCCTGTGTGTTTGTTGATAGAATCATCCACAGGGGCGAGTCTACGCCCCTGTGTCTTCTCCGGAAAAATCTCTAAGTCTCTACAGGGAAACACACGCTGCGTGTGAAAATTCCATACGGGCATGGACCATCACAAGATTGCTCACAGGGGCGAGTCCACACCCCTGTGCCTTCTCTGGATGAGCTCTGAACGAAAACGCACGCCCGTGCGGAAATTCCACACGGGCGTGTGTTTACTCTGGACACTTAGAAAACTTTGCAGGCTCTGCAGAAAATTCTTGAACATAGATATACACTCAGAGCCTGCCTAACAATGCAATTTTAACCAGAGAAAACACAAAAAACACACTCTAATAACCAAGATTCTTCGACACACACAATTAGGCATATGATAACACCACAATATCCACAAGAAAATCCCACCAAAAGCATCTAAGAATCAAGATACCAACACTTAAAGCCTTATTCATGCAAATACTAACTAAAAACTAGAAAAAAACATTAAAAACTTGGGTTGCCTCCCGAGAAGCGCTTGTTTTACGTCACTTAGCTTGACATACCTTTTCCTTACCTTATGGAGGCTTGAAAAAAGTATGTTCCTCCATACTAGACATTGCAAAGCTACTTCCTTTAAACCAAAAAACACTTGCCAGGTTGGAATATTTGTTGGAGAGTCCAACCATCTTACCTTTGGCCTCCAAGGAAACAATTTGAGTTAGGAATTGTCCAAGCTTAGCACAAGTGGGTCATTGGATGGCTTCAATCTCCTACCCACATCTTCTTCCAAACCCAAATCTCTTTCTTGCAATTTATGAGTTGATCAATCCCAAAGAGGGGTGCTCGTTCCATTGCCTTAGGATTTACTTCTTCTTCAATTTCAACTTGAAAGCAATCTGTCTTCGTCGACCCTCCTTGTATCATTTCTTGCTCACAAACATACTGTCCATTCAAACAATCCTCACATTGAATGGAAGGTTCTTCTTGCATCCCCTCAATCTTGACAACATCATACTCATTTCACCCAACTTCTTCCTATCCGATCACTACCACATCATCTCTATAAGGAACTTGAATTGTTTGCTCAAATGCTTGTTGTTCCTTGGAGAGTGTGTCAAGTATCGCTCCTAATTGATGCTCATGGTTTTTATAGGAGGCTTCATGACATCTTAGTGTGGTCTCCATATTTTGGACGCAGACATCGGATGCTTCAATAAAGTTAGCTAATACTCTTTGCAACTGAAGTGCATCCTCTCCGAGTATCTCACCCTTTTGACATTCCTCTTGAGGTGTTTCACAATATTGTCCATCACTATTCTACAAGAAGTTTGGGTAGCCCTTTTCAATTTGATGATTTGTGTTGCAACATGGAATGCTCTGTTGTTGTGATGCAATAATTCTATCAACTTGTTCACTCAGAGCTTCAACTCGAGAATACAGAGCAATGAGCGGATCAATCATCATTTAAACTCCATTCAAGAAAAAGTAAGACATGACAAAAGAAAACAAATGAGAATGATGGAAGAATAAGAAAGTGTGAAATAGAATGAATGATAAATAGATAATATAGTTAAGTGCAAAGTGTCTCTAAAATGCCTATTTCCTGACAACATTGCCAAAAACTTGACACGACCGAATATGTATGTAAACCGCAAGTGTATGGGCGTCGAAGTAATAAATCCTAGGTGAGTGGGTATCGTATCCACAGGGAATAGTGAATAGAAACACAACGATTGTATCTGACTATGATGAGAATAAATTGATGGTATGATGAATGAGATTTATATAAAAAGAGATAAAAGAAATAAGAACGAGAAGTACAATAAAATTGAGAGATAAGACAATCGATATAAATGGAGTACTCAGATATTGTTCCGCCTAGGACAACCATTTCAAGTGCAGAACCAACTATTATGCTTCCTAACTAATGCACGGGCCTGTAGATGTTGCACACGGGCCTTCGGAATTCTGATTTTCGGCCGGCTATCAACAGTAACTGCTATAGTAAATTGTTGCATCAATTTGCTATAGTAACTTGCTACAATATCCCCACCAAAAAAACTCCCGTATCCACTTTTCATTGAGGTAACATGAACGGGTACATGTTTTTGCCGTAGATTGCGTCGCTTCTTCAATAAAAGTTTCATTGGTGAAGATTTTGCTATCATTACACAAGTTGGGATACGCAAATGTGACTACCTTCGTGCCCCTCCAACTCATAGTAATGGCTTAAATACATGGAGGTTGGCACACATTCCACCAAATAGTGCTTTCAAGATCTACTTTTGCCTTCTTTTCTTAATACTTAGCTTCATAACCCTACATGCGCAAAAGAACACAAATACACATGTATTAACACTTAAACCTGCTAAAAGTAATGCTCATCATAAAAAAGAACACTTTGCATTCTTATCACACAAGCACTTATCAGAAGGTCAATGAAACAATAACATCCTAGGGTTTACAAAATCAAAGTACCCACTAGGGTGGTTTAGCTATCCATGGAGTACAAATACAATCGACAATGAAATCAAAAGTAAAGACAAGTAATCCATAGGAAAACCCCCTCGGTGTTCATGTCGATGGTCTTGTGGAGTAGCCTCGTCTTCTCCAAAGGTCCCTTGTCCAGCATAGGGCACACCTCACTGGATCGGTGCTGACGAAAGCTCCCCCAATAACCTTCTTCAAAAGCAAAGCACGGAGTTGAATATGGAGAACCACTCCAAAGATGTGCCAAAAGCCTCTCAAAACCCTAGCCGACGGCCTCTCACAAGATTGAGAAAAGTTGGAGAGAAGGGGGAAAGAAGATCTCCAAAATCGGGCTGAATCACGGCTTAAATAGGGCTGGAATCGGGCATCCACACGCCCTTGTAGATTTTCCACACGGCCCTGTGGAATTTCCACACGGGCATGGATAATTTCCACATGCCTGTGTGGATTCTCTGAAAATCTGATTTTCGGCCGACTGTGAACAGTAACTACTACAATGTCTTGCTATAGTGATTGCCTTCATGCCTTTCCAACTCATTGTAATGGCTTGAATGCATGGAGGTTGGCACACATTCAAGTATCTTAGAGCCCCACTTGTGTCTTCTCGTTTGTTCCTTCCAAGATTCTACCAAATAGTGCATTCATGATATATTTTTGGCTTCTTTTCTCAAAACATAGCTTCACAACCCTACATGTGCAAAAGAACACAAATACACATGTATTAGCGCTTAAATCTGATAAAAGTAATGCTCATTGTAAGGAAAGAGCACTTCGCATTCTTAACATACAAGCACTTATCAAACTCCCCCTCACTTAAGCTTTTGCTTGTCCTCAAGCAAAGAAATAAAACTTTGAAGTGTAGAAGAAGGAAAGATTGAAAGTGCTCAGCCTTAGGTTCACCAAAGCATGCAAGGACAGTATTCTACAAGCAATGGAAATTTTTAACACTTAATACGAAAAATCAATGCTCTAGCTAAAAAATTGAATCAGACAGGATAACAACCAAAAATCATGTAAGTGTGTGTGAAACTTGCTCAATTCAACCCAAAGTATAATCCTCATTGTTCTTAGTATAAGAAACTTATTTAACTACAATACATAACAAACAAAAAAGATAGTAGTAGCTTCACACATCCTCTAAGGTAGCACTTTTCCGAAGCGGCCGCTAAAGTGCTTTCACACTTTTGAGGTGGTAGCTCTTTCTACTGGGTTGGTAGCTTTCACTCATCACATGAGATAGCTCTTTCTCTCAATAGGGCATAACTAGTATCTAACTTATGAGAGTAGCTTCATACTTTATAGGTGGTAGCTCTTTCCACACCAAATGTACAACTAAACCATATATTTTCTTTCTTTTCTCTTTTCAAAATTTTTTTTTTCAGCAAAATAGAACAAGAAACAGAACTAATTAGTCCCTTAAACATCGAACTTGAGTTTCCAAAAGAGTTTCATGAGCGAGTAGTGCAACAAGTGTCAATCAAGCAAAAATTCCTAGAAATTCAAGTAAAAACTAGAGCATGAGAACATTCAATGTTAAAAATACTCTTAGACTCAAATACAAACATTGTAACAAAGGTGAACCGTATTGGCTATGTGAGCATGTATATCAATCAAAACTTATGTAAGAGACGCATGCAACGTGAACTCCCCTCCACACTTAACACGTACATTACCCTCAATGTACACATGCAAGCTCCATAGAAAAATATAGTAATCAAGAAAAGTATGTGGGAGTGGATAATCGAAACAATACTCCCCTAACTCCTAGTGTTGCATTTTATGGAGCTAAATCCTTGGGAGTAAAGTTCCAACAGGTTGTGAAGCACACATGGCCAAAATTGGCCATGTCCATGACTAGTTCTCAATTCCCATACTGACAAGACCATCTGCACGCATACACAAGGGGTTCAGTGAAGCTCAATAAAAACAAAAACAACTCGAGTATATAGAACATAAAGCAATGAAATATAACTCGAACAAAAATAAAAGATAAACTTAGAAGGAGGATCTTTTTCTGAGTGTACAAGTACAAAATAAAATGTAGAAATAAAGAAAAATATAAAGTCAAAGTAAAGCAAAGATGCATCAAGCGTCGGTATCATCCTATGTCGACTCTACTGACGGTGCTGGTAGTGGTGGACTAGGTGGATCGATCGGCGCATAAACCGGTGATGATGGTGCTGGAGGAACTAGAGAGGTCCGGGGTTGCAGCACATATGGTGATCTCACGGCTCGCTCTAGCAACTGCTGTAAAATGTTAAAACACGCCATAAACTAAGTATGCTGCATGGCCTGTGTCACGCGGACCTCAATAATCTCAGTCTGGAGTACACCTACAGCACTCTTAAGCTTCTCAAAATGGGGCTCGAGATGGAGAAAACATGCGCATTGGAGGGCGATCCTGTGTTGTAGGTGTCTCCTCGGGTCTCTGTGTGCTATGGCTGTGGCCCGAGAGCGGCCTAAGGAATCTCCACTTTGTTAACTCTTGCCCCCACTATCTCTAGTGTAGGTGTAATCAACGCATACACTCCCGACTGACACCTGCGAACCATCCCCATCAATCTCATAGTCTCTATGCATAGGGGAGCAGTTACAGTCGCCATCTTGGCCCCTCGGATCGCATCTAGTAAGCCCATACCGATGACTAACCTTGTGACATAGGGACCAGAGAAGAGGGCACTAATCCTGGCATACTTCCCCTAATGTCATATATACTTTACCATGATGTGTCCCAAGTGTAGCGATGTGCTCTGTACCATAGAATATAGGTATAGAAGCTCCTGTCAGCTGAGTACACCAGTACTATCACCACACCCGTTCACTGACCTGCTCAAAACGACGTGAATGTATCTGTAACTCAGCCAGGAGAAGCAGGTGGCCTTTGAAACACCAGGCTCATACTGCCTCTGTCCACACAATGCACTGTATGCGCGCTACGCTGTCAAACTCCTAGGATAATCTATGGACAACTGCTTATACTCCTCAGTCTTTGTGTATGGCGCATCATATAACTCCATCCAGATCGAAAACTGAGTCAGAGTCAAGCTATAGTACTGTCTGAGGGCTCGAAACTGTATAGCTCCTATACTGTCAAAACTAGAATACTAGCAATCAAACTCGAATGATGCTAAAACCTTGAGTGTCAATGTATGGATGGCATGCTCTTTGATCAACAATAAATGATCCCAACTGCCAACTTCAAGCATATCCTCCATCTCCTCCTTCATATCACCTGCCGTCTGGATCTCTCTCAAAGTGTCTATGTCGGGAAAATGTGATTGTCCAAATCGTAACTTTGACAACCTCTCAAAGCGAGCCTGGTGCTCGGGAATTGCGAAATCAATGCGTTCGGCCTCAGCGTTGACTCTCGGGGGTGCTTGCCATCATGCTTCATTGATTGGGGACCATATCTGCAAAATTAAAACATAAATTCAATCAAAAGCATTCAAAAATTAATTTTGCAGAATTTCACACAGTCATGTGGGATTTCCACACGCCCGTGTGGATCCACGGGGTGTGAAAACAGCATGGTCACGCATCACTAAATCAAACATACACCTTTGTATCATCTCTAACTTTGTCCTAAGCATGCCTAGACCTTATAAACATAGAAATGAAGCAACATTCATCATTTGAATGGATTAAAATCAATTTATGGCAAAGAAAAGAGGATTTAAGTGTTTACCAACAGCTGAAGATGAAAACCTTCGAATTCGGCCGAGAATTCAAGTAAAACACCTCTAGATTAATGGTGTTGGATCAATAGAGTAGTGGAGAGTGTTCTCTGAGTGATTGGGAGTGTAAGAATGAATAAACTCAAAGGGTTTTTAAAGAAATCCCGTAGCTTTTGCATTTCTGTACATTCACACGGGCGTGTGGAAATTACCCACGCCCATGTGACACCACAAGAGAGACCCACAGGGGCAGACGCACGCCCTTGTGCGCTCTCGGGAATGCACTCTTTGCCTCTTTACGCAACCACACTGGCGTGTGGAAATTCCCCACGCTTGTGCGCCTGACCCACAGGGGCATTTCCACACCCTTGTAGCTCCTCTATCCAACTGAGAAAATTCTCTAAGTGTTTCCCAATGCCAGTGTAGAATTTTCCACACGGGCGTGGATCTTCATAGGACCAGCTCACAGGGGCACTCACACACCCCTGTGTATTCTAGGGATGGAAAGGAGCTCATTTGCAGAGATCCACACGGGCGTGTGAAAATTACCCATGCCAGTGTGTTTATCACAGGATCATCGATAGGGCCGCCTCCACGCCCCTATGTCTTCTCGGGAAAAATGCTACATCTCTGCAGGATGACACACGCCCGTGCGGAAATTACCCATGGGAGTGTCAAATCCACAAGGTCATTCGCAGGGGCGAGTCCACGCCCTTATTCAATCTCTAGATGAGCTCTAAACGAGAACACACGCCCGTGCGAAAATTCCACATGGGCGTGTGTTTTCTTTGGACACATAGAAAACTTTGCAGGCTCTGTAGAAAATTTCTAAACACAAATAAACATTCAGAGACTACCTAACAATGCAATTTTAACCAGAGAAAACATGAAAAACACTCTCAAACAACCAAGATTCTTCACCACACACTATTAGGCACATGATAACACCACAATGTCCACGAGAAATTCATAGCAAAAGTATCTAAGAATAAAGACACCAACACTTAAAGCCTTATTCATGTAAACAGTAAACTAAAAACTAGAAAAACTATAAAGACTTGGGTTGCCTACCAAGAAATGCTTGTTTAACGTTACTTACCTTGACGTATCTTGTCCTACCTCAAGGGGCTCATAGATGAAGGTTTCCCTCTTACCCATGATTTCGAAGCACGATGAACATAGTCTTTTGAAGGTAGAGGGAGAGTTGTCAAGCTTTGTACCACTTAACAAGGGTTCGTCAACCTTGTTCTGTTCTTCCACATTCCCAACAGCCTTGGGGCATTTCTTGTGGTATCTCTTTGCCCGCTTCATCTTTTCGGAGCACCTTCTTCATGATTCCCAAAGGAGATGGTACTTTCTCCTCTAGACCAAGCATTATCAACTCCTCGTTCTCCACTTCTTGGTCTAGCAACCCCTCGTACGGGTCCGGATTCAACATTTCCTGCACATATTCCTCGATTAGTTCATCAGCAGTGTCAAGAAAATAAAGAGTATCATCAAAGATAACGGGAATATCGCAAGGCTTCGGCGAGCGGTATGTGAGCTTGTCATCTCCAACCCTCAGTGTCAACTCCCCACCGTCTATGTCTATAAGTGCCTTGGAAAGTGTGCAAGAAAGGCCTCCCAAGTATCAAAGAAACATCTCCATCCTCATTGACATCCAACACTATGAAGTCTACAGAAATCATGTACTTGTCCACTTTGACAAGCACGTCTTCAAGGATGCCCCTCGGATGCCTCACTGTTCGGTCCGCCAATTGCAATATCATCCCAAGCCTAGCTTATTAAAGAATGAGTATGGCATAACGTTGATACTAGCCCCTGAATCTGCCAATGCCATCTCTTCTCCCAAATTGCCAATATTGCATGAAATCACAAAGCTTTCGGGGTCTTTCTTCTTCTTCGGCATATTCTTTTGTAACACCACCGAACAAGAGACATCTAAGATCACCAATGCACTCTCCTCCAACTTCCTCTTGTTGGTCCAAAAGGTCTTTCAACAACTTGGCATACCGAGGCATTTGAGACAATGCCTCCACAAAAGGAATGTTGATGTTCAATTGCTTAAATTGACCCAAGAACTTCTTCTATTGCTCATCATTTTGGTCTTTCTTCAATCTTGAAGGATAAGGGATTCTTGGCTTGAAAGATGGGGGTGCCACATCCTTTTCTTTGTTGGCTCTCTCCTCAACCTCCACGACCTCAGATGCTTCAACGTTGGTCTTCTCACTTGGAAGCCTACCCTCAACCTCACCACCACTTCTCAAAGTGAGCGCCTTCACATGTTCTCTTGGATTAGTCTTGGTAAGCTTCCTTGTGGTCTCTCCGATAGAGACTTCGTGATTTGCCACACTTGATTTTCTAAATTATGCAATGAAGGGCGTGTGGTTGCGAAGTATAGCCTCAACCGATTGGAACCGTGTATCTGATCATTGCACAAATCAGATCAAGGCTTTCTCTATTCTCCATGTTTGGGGCTTGTTGTTGTTGAAAATCCAGTGGTGTGGTGGCCTTTTGTTACCCTTGGTTGTTCCATGAGAAATTAGTGATGATTCCTCCAACCCAAATTGTAGGTATTGCTATAAGGATTTCCTTGGTTTCTTATTACATTACCCATATAATCAACTTGCTCAACGAAGGGTGTATCACCAATGGCTATCAGTCAATCGGATGGGGCATGTCCCCCTCCACATCCATCACAACTCATTACGGCCGCTAATCTCGGAGAAGTTAGAGTGTCTAACATCTTACTCAATGCCTCCACTTGGCCTGCCAACGATGTAACCGCATCTACCTCATGGATGCTGGCCACTTTCTTCTTCTTCCCTAACATTCCATTGGTAGTCTGTTCAACCCCATTTCTTCAATTAGTTACCGAGCTTCTCCGGGGGTCTTTCTACAAAAAGTACCTCCTGCTGCTACATCAAGTAGCTGTCTTGTACTTGGGTTTAACCATTGTAAAAAGTCTGAATGATCATCCACTCTTGAAACCCATGTTGAGGACATTTTCGCAGGAGTTTCGTGAACCTTTCCCATGTCTCAAGTAGAGACTCCAATTCCATTTGCACAAAGGACAAGATCTCATTCCTAAGCTTTACAGATTTTCCCGGAGGGAAATAATGGGCAAGAAAAGATTCTACCATCTCCTCCCATGTAGTGATCGATGCTCTAAGTAATGAGTGTAGCCACTGCTTTGCTCTTTCCTTCAAGGAAAATGGGAAGGCTCTCAACTTGATGGCATCATCCGTAACACCATTGATCTTGAGCATATCACACACTTCCAAGAAATTCTCTATGTTACTGTTTGAATCCTCATCGGCTAAATCATTGAACTGTGCGGACTGTTGTAACATGTGGATGAAATGACGGCTTTAGCTCAAAATTCTGAGCTGTAATTAGGGGTTGCACAATGATAGATTGTGTCCATAATACTAATGATCTGGCGTAATTAGAGAGCGTACTATGTTGTCCATTCTGTTTCGCCATGTTGTCAGACCCTTCGACTTCCACTTCAGCTGGATTCGATGATTCTTGCACAGGTTCTTCACCCCTTCTTCTGAGTGTACGTTCAAGTTCGGGATCTCCTTCAACAATTGGTGAAGGGTTCCCGCGGGTCATAACCCAGAGTTGCAACCACAAAGAAAAGAAAAATCAGAATAATGATAGAATAAGAAAATGTGAAATAGAATGAATGATGAATAGCTAAAATAGCAAAGTACAAAGTATCTCTAAATGCCTACTCTGTGGCAACGACGCCAAAAAGTTGACAACGCCCCTTACATGTGACTCGCAAGTGTACGGGTTTGTCAAAGTAATAAATCCCAAGTGAGTGGGGTATCGTATCCACAAATAATAGGGAATAAAAAAATACCTAAATAGCTACTTAACCAAGTGAAGATGAATAATAATTATGTTGATAAGATATGATGCAAACAAAAATAAAAGAATCAAGAATAAGAGGCACAAGTAAGTGAGAGGTAACATAATCGATAGAAGTAGGGTACTCGGACAATGCTCTCCCTATGACTTATGCTTCAAGTGCAAGACCTACCATTATACATCCTAATTAATGCTTAATGAGTCATGAAAATCCTAAAGCACATGGTCCCAAACCTAAGGTCAACGACTAACCCTACACTATGTCCCGGTGGAGAAATCACCCTTGATATTCATGTCAATAGTCTTGTGGAGTAGCCTCGTCTTCTCCAAAGGTCCTTTTGTTCGGCCTAGGGTACACCTCGGTGGATCGGTGCCGACGAAAGCTCCCCCAATAACCTTCTTCCAAGAGAAGCGCGGTGTCGAATCCGGAAAACCACTCCAAAGACATGCCAAAAGCCTCTCCAAATCTTAGCCGATGGCCTCTCAAAAGATGGAGAAAAGTTGGAGAGAAGGGCGAAAGAAGATCCCCGAAATCGGGCTGAATCGCGGCTTAAATAGGGCTGGAATCGGGAATCCACATGCCCCTGTGGATTTTCCACATGGGCTTGTGGAATTTCCACACGGGTATGGATAATTTCCACACACCCGTGTGGATTCTCTGGAAATCTGATTTTTGGCCGGCTATGAACAGTAACTACTACAATGTCTTTTTATAGTGATTTGCTACAGCAACCTGCTATAGTACTCTGCCGAAACACTCCCAATTCCACACTTTTCATCGAGGCAACATAAACGGCACACGTTTATGCCATAGATCGCAACTCTTTTTCAATCAAAAGCCTCGTTGGTGAACATCTTGCTATCAATGCACAAGTTGGGATACGCAAATGTGCTGTTCTTGTTTTGTTTATAACTCATTTTATAGCACACATATGCTCTTTTCCAGTCAACACACCCATGCTATTTAGGCAGCATGGGCATGCTACAACTCTATTCTTATGCATATTTAATTGTTTATTAAATTCATATACAAGATATTTCCTAGGAGGAAGGTACTTTCCTTTGGTCCAGGTGAAAGATTCCTAATCATAACTAAGCCCCAGGGGAAGGGATCTCTCAACACTTCACCATATTATACCTGCACAACTATTCCACAGTGGAGGAGATCTATCAGCACTTCACTCTATTGTGATTGCAAAGAACTCTTGGAATGTGGAGGTAGGATATATAACATCAGAAGGGAAAGGGGACACTCTACTACCTCTTAACTCACACTCCCAACACTCTTCAATCTTACTATGTCTAACCCTAATAGTGATGGTCACTCGTAAGAAAGGGTGCCTAGATGGATTCTCAATCCTAGTGTCATTCTATGGAAAAATCAAATCATAAGCATTCAAGATTGAAACTCAATTGAAAACTCAATTAAAAGAACATAAAAAGAGTCTATAAAATAAAATCATCCTAGGATTTACAAGTTCAAGAACCCACTAGGTGTTTAGCTCTCCATCAAGCAATACATGATCAAAGAATAAATCGAAGATGAAAGAAAACTATTCATAAAAATAACCCCTTGTTGTCTGTGATGATGGTCTACAAGAGTCACTTTTCCTTCTCTAAAGACTCGTCTGTCAAGCCTAGGGCACACCTCGCCGAAATAATACCCTCGAAAGCTCCCCCAATAACTCTCCTTCAAAGGAAATCGATGTCAAACCTAGTAGAAATGCTCCAAAACCTGGCAAAAACCTCCTCCAAACCCTAGCCACGCTTTCTATAAAAGATAGGAAAAATACTCCCCAAATAACTGTTCGAGGAGGATATCTATAATTGTGAAATTGGGATTTCCCATACCCATGTGGGATATCCACACGGGCGTGTGGATTCTCAGGTTTTCTGAATTGTACACTTTGTGAACAGTAACAGCTACAGTGCCCATAAACAGTACTTTGCTGTAGTGATTGCTATAGTAACTTCTACATTGATCCCCGAATGCCTTCTCTTTCATTGAGGCGACCTAATTGGGAACACACCCGTGCGGTAGGTCATGTCAAATAACGCTCTCGAAAACTCTGCACAAGCTGGAACATGTGTTTGTGGCTACCTTTGTGCCCTACCACTTTGTTGATAGACTTGCACAATCTTGGAAGTTGGCATACATCGTCATGTGTTTGATCACGGCTCATGTCTTCACACTTGTTCCACACAAGGGACTACTCAAAACCTACATTCATAACCAATTTTCGCTTCCTTTTTCTTATACTGCCTCTACAATCCTGATCCACAAAAAAAACACAAAAACACATGAATGAGCCATAAAACTTTATAGAATAATACTCATTATAAGTAACACATGCTCAATAATATTCATACATAAGCACTTATCAAACTCCCCCACACTTGAGCCTTTGCTTGTCCTCAAGCAAAATTACTCATTAAAGCATCTAAAAAGAAAATTAGAAGTGCTCAGCCTTTGATTAACCAAGAGTATGCAAGAGAAGCATTATAAAAGTAAGGACGATTTCGAATGCCACACAAGAAAATCATTGTTCTAGCTAAAAACTCAAATCAGAAAGGATGAAAGTCTAGCATGTGTGTGTGTGTAAACTTACTCAAGTCAACCCAATGTCCACTCTCTAAAGTTCTTAATACAATGGACTTATTTATATCTAAAAGAAAAGATAGTAGCTGCACACATCCTCTAAGGTAGCCCTATCATAGGTGGCCACCAAGGTGGCTTTGACACTTTGGAAATGGTAGCTCTTTCCACTAGCGGTAGTAGCTTTCACTCATCCTATTAGATAGCTCTTTCTCTTATTAGGGCATAACTAGTATCTGATTGATGAGATTAACTTCATACTTCATAGGTGGTAGCTCTTTCCACCCCAAATGTACAATCAAACAACTTCTTTTCCATTCTTTTTTTCTCTTTTTTTCAATACTATATATATATATATTATATTTTTCAATTCAAAGAATGCCACTTTAGGCCTTTAAATAATAAACTAGAGTTTCCACAGGTTTAATGAGTAAGTAGTGCAACAAAGAGATAGTTAGACAAAAATTCCTGACAAATTCAAGTAAAACTTGAGCATGATAGCATTCAACATTCAAAAGTAAGCCACATGAGCAAGAACATGAAACGCACGAGTGTAATACATGAGCAAGAACATTCAAAAATTTTAGTATATGTATTTGTTACTTCTAGCATGTATTTTCATTGGAATTGATGCTCGTTTTGTGCTTAATTATATGTTATTTGCTTTGCAGGTCACGGGAACTCCTTGGAAGACATGAAGATATGATTTGGACGAAAAAGAGAAGAAAACTAGGTCGCGGTATTGCAACATATTCACTGTAGCAAAGTATTGTAGTTGGGGGTACTATAGTAGTGACACTGTAGCAGCGACACTATATCACCTGGAGAGGTTTCGAGTCAGGAATTGAATCACGGCATATGGCCTCAATGATGCCCGGTATAGAGCCCGGGATGATTACTATAGCCAATGAAGAGAACAATTTTTGCTTGAATGCATACTGGCTCAATGAGCTGCTCATTGAGCTAGTATAGATACTATTCTGAGTGCATTTGTGGAGTACGCCTAACCCAAACAATGTCAATGAGGAGCTCTATGAGGACCTCATGGAGCCAGTATACCACCTGAATGAGGTCCTCATAGAGAGGAGTATACCACACGGGATTGGACTCATAGAGAGTGGTATACCACTCGGGATGGAGGCCATTTTGCGGGATGATGAGTGATATATAGGGGGGACTTTTTGATGAAAAGGAGGGGGAGGGGAGAGACTTTGGAGGATCCTTGGTAGCCAGCACTTAGGAAGAAGAGGAGAAAGGAAGAGATTATTTTGAAGAGTGTTTTGGCTTGAGGCTTGGGAAGATCAAGTGCTAGATCTCAAGGGGAAAGCTTCATCATCAAAGGAGGAGGAGTATTCGGCTTTCCTTGGGATTGAGGAAGCGTCATTCCGCGGCATTTTTCCTTCTTCATCATCATTCAGACTAGGGAGTGTCATTTGTGCATTTACTTCTTGTTTTTGTTAAGATTGATATGCTTGTTTCTATGATGGCACACTAGACCCCCAAAGGCACCGGATTTAGGTGAACCCTAGGGGGTTCATCATGTAGTTTGGATGCTACATTTACATTTGGAGTGCATTGGTGTGATTTATGGTTTGGTTCATTGTGTTTCATACCTAGAACTATTATGTGGAGAAATCCTTAGTTCTTGTTTGGGTTGTATACGTAGATGTGACCTACTCGCGTGTACTAGATCGTTAATGAACTAAAAAGGGTAATCTTTGACCAACATGCCGAGAAATTGGATGTAGGTAGCCCCTTCGAACCATGAGGATAAACTTAGGTTAAGTGCATCCTTATCGTGTGATCTCCTTGTACTCATTGCAATCGTAGGAATATGATTAAGGAGACATCCTTGTCATCATTTGTACGGGATTAGGGTTTAGACGGCGAGAAATTGGTGTTGAACTAATTTTGAGGTCCATCGGTCTAAATCACCCTTATATCATGATGACCCCTCTTGGGAATCCTCATCCCTAGGCCTATTCTTATCATCATTGCTCTTGTTATACTTGTGTTTTATTAATATTCTTGCATGTATTAGAGTAGTATACCATGCATAAGTTGTAAGGTTAGAAAGTGAGTGATTGAGGAGTAATAGGAGCTCCTTAGCCCCGTGGAATACGATCCTTGGGCTTTTGCATAAGGTATAACTTGGCGACCCCGTACACTTGCGGGCGATCAATCAAGTTTTTGGCACCATTGCAGGGGACATTAAGGAATTTTAGGAAACTTCTACCTTATTGCTCTAACCATTTTTTTCTTTTCTTTTATTTCTTCTTTTCTTTTGTCTTGTTTCTTTTTGAGCTTAACTTTCTTTATCTTTATTGACTTTGCAAGGTACTGTGCATGACACGTGCAAATCCATCAAATTTAGTTGCACAAGATAGTGAAATTGAGAGAACTTTGCGTCGAAGACTTAGAGAAGTGGGTGAAAGCACTAGTAAAAGAAGCATTGAGATTGAGGACAGAGAATCTGTAATCATGGCCGAAGAAAGACGTACCTTATCCAAATATGAAAGGCCGCAGTTCATGGGTGAAGAATTGAGTGTTAAAGCACCATCCATTGGCACAAACAATTTTGAAATCAATGTAAGCACCATCGGCATGATCCAGAATTCAGTCCAATTTAATGCCCTTGTGAATGAGGATGCTCATGATCATCTTGCCGTTTTCTCCAAATTTGTTCCATTTTCAAGATAAATGGAGTGACAGATGATGCGATCCGACTTCGACTTTTCATATTTAGTTTGAGAGATGGGGCATATCAGTGGCTCACATCCGTACCACCGCGATCGATCAAAAAATGGAAAGATATGGTTGAAAAATTCTTGGGAAGGTATTTCCCTCCAAGCAAAGTAGCGAAACTAAGGTAAGAAATTTCAGCCTTCGAACAAGGAGAATCGGAGACTCTATTTGAAGCTTATGAAAGATTTAAGGATCGCCTTCGAAGATGACCCCACATCACTACTTTTCTTCTTGGATGCGGGTTCAGATCATCTACAACGGGTTGAATTATACAACTCGTCAATTAATTGATGTCGTAGCGGGTGGATCTCTTAGTAACAAGTACCCCGATGAGGCCGAGCAACTCCTTGAATCAATGGCAAGCAATGAGTCTCATTGGGCCTCAAGAGGTGAACCACAAAAAGGGGCCGGAATTTATGAAGTCATTGCTAATGATGCTCTTGCCGCGAAGGTAGATGTATTATCTCAGAAGCTAGATATGCTCATGGGTAGTAGCTCGAAGTCAGAGTCGGTGATGAGCTGTAGCACCTGTGGTGGAGGACATGGAGTCGCCCAATGTCTTATTGCT
Organism: Dioscorea cayenensis subsp. rotundata; assembly: GCF_009730915.1. Taxonomy (NCBI): domain Eukaryota; kingdom Viridiplantae; phylum Streptophyta; class Magnoliopsida; order Dioscoreales; family Dioscoreaceae; genus Dioscorea; species Dioscorea cayenensis. The sequence continues at coordinate 15,485,494 of NC_052490.1, forward strand.
AGTTCCTCCGTCGCCCAAATTTAGAATATTGATTATATTGGGGGACAAAGGCCACAAGGAAATCCTTACAGCTCGACTTATAATCCGGGGTAGAAGTACCACCCGAACTTTTCATGGAATCAGGGGCAACAATAAAAACCTGCACCATCTCCACAAGCTCCCCAAATGCAACAGTCAGTGCTAGAGAAGAGGTTCACTACTAAAGATGTGCTTGCCAAGTTCATGATCAACACTGAATCAAGGTTTAATAGCATAACCAGCAGTATGGATTCTCAGTTCAGTAAGGTGAATGCTCAACTTGCTCAACATGCCGGGCAGTTTAATGAGATAGGCTCCATTTTGAGAAATCCTCAAGCTTCTGTACAATCACTTGAACACCAAGTGGGGCAGCTTGTTAAAGCAAATTCTAAGCAACCTTCAGGCAGTCTTCCTAGCAACATTGAGGAGAACCCAAGAGAGCACTTGAAGGCCATTGCTCTTAGAAGCGGGAAGCAGGTTGAGACAAGGGTCAGAGTTGACCCAAGTGTCAAGGAGACTAAGGTAGCTGAAGTGGAATACCCTAACATAGTGGAGAAAGTTACCGAGGAAAGCAAGCGAAGTGAAGATAAGGAAAGTCCACAAAAGGGTTCATCAAAGCCATCTGAATACAAACATCCAATTCCTTATCCGGCCAGATTCAAGCAAGATAAGGAGCATGCAAAATTCAGAAAATTTGTCAACATCTTCAAGCAACTCCACATAAACATCCCGATTGTGGAAGCTTTAATTCAAATGCCCAAGTATGGCAAGTTTTTGATGGAATTGCTAACAAACAAAAGAAAATTAGAAGAAGAGGGCACAGTTGTACTCACGGAAAATTGCTCGGCCATATTGGAGAAGAAGCTCCCACAAAAATTGAAAGATCCGGGAAGCTTCATAATCCCATGTGTACTTGAGGGTGGGGTTCAAGAAAATGCCCTAGCGGACTCGGGGGCAAGCATTAATGTTATGCTCTACACCATGTACGTGAAGCTTGGTCTTGATGAACTTAGACTCACACCATGCCCTACACCACATACACCATGTACGTGATTAATGTTATGCCCTATGATCGACACAAAGTGTGAACACCCGCAAGCGCTGATAAGTGCTTGTGCGATATGAATGTGAAGCGTTCTTTCCTTATATTGAGCATTACTTTTCTCGGGTTTTTACACTAATATGTGTGTTTTTATGTTACTTTTATGCAGGTAGGGTTGTGAAACCAATTATGAAGGAAAGAAGCCAATGTAGATCACAATGCACCAATTTTGCAGGAAATCTTGCTAAAGTTCAAACGCGAAGATATAAGTCGGGTGCGAGATGCTAGAGTGTGTGCCAACCTCCCCGTAGTTGAGTTTGCACAACCATTTGGAGCGGCACAAGGGCAGTCACACTCAAGCACTCCGACTTATGCACATAGAACAATATTTCCATCAACTTATCCATCATTGAAGAAGCAAAGCGGACCATGGGATAAACGTGTGCCCGTTTATGTTAGCTCGATGAAAAGTGGATTCGGCAAATCACTGTAGCAAACATTGTAGTAGTTATTGTTCACAACCGGCCGAAAATGACAGTTTCAGAGAATCCGCACATGCGTGTGGAAATTACCCACGCCCGTGTGGAAATTCCACAGGGGCGCCCACAGGGGCGTGTGGATTTCCGATTCCAAATATATTTAAAGCCGATTCAGCCCCGATTTCAGCATTTTTTCTTCATCTTTTCACCAACTTGAGAGAGGGTTTCGGCTAGGGTTTTGAGAGGTATTGGTTTAGGTTTTGGAGAGATTCTACGGCTCTGACATCGTCATTTCTTTGGAAGAAGGTTGGTAGGGAACCTTTCGTCGAGGCGTATACTATACCTGACAAGGGAATCCTTGGACGACAAGTAGAGGACTTTCCACAAGACCATCAACACGACTATCGAGGGGGTTTCTCTATGGATTCATTGCTTTTACATTCTATTTCTTTGATTGTACTTGGCTCCATGGAGAGCTAAACCCCTAGTGGGTACTTGAGTGTTTGTGAACCCTAGGATGTATTTGTTTCATTGAATCTCTTTATTATGCTTTCAATTAATTGATGTTTGTTGTGAGTTCCAACCTTGAATGCTTAATTGTATGAACATTTCCACTAGAGTGACACTAGGGTTGAGAGTTCTTTTTGGTAACCTTCTGAGTGAGCGACACACCACGAGCGTTAGACAAAGCTAGGTTGGAGAGGGTTGAGAGGATGAGTCGAGAGGTACAGGAGCGTCCCCTTTCCCCTCCGGCGTGATAGATTCTACCTCCATTCCTTGAGTTCTTTGTGGCCATAATAGAGTGAATGGTCTAAGAGATGACTCTCCGCTGGGGCTTAGTTGTGCGTGCAACGGAGTGAAGCATTGAGGTGATCTTAGTATCTAGGGCTTAATTGTGGTTAGGGACCTTCCACCTGGACCAAAGGGTTAGGTGTGTATTTAGGAAGAGATTTATCACTTGGAATCCCTAAAGCTCATTGCAACTCTATTCGAGTGCAAGGTTGAGAGGTTATCTAATTTCTCCTCCGGGACATGTATAGAGTTAGGCATAGTTGACCTTAGATTTGGGACTATGTATTTAAGGATTTCCACGATTCACCATTGCATTGATTAGGAAGCATAATAGAGGGTTCTTGCACTTGAAACAATTGTCCTAGGCGTAGCATTATCCGAGTACCCCATATTTATCGATTGCCTTACCTCTTCCTTTACTCGTGCTCTCTTACTTGTTGATTTTACTTTTGAGAATTGAATCATTGTCACACTTGTCACTACTGATCTTTCACATAGCTAAGAAGAGGATTAAGTGTTTTTATTCTCTACTCCCTGTGGATTCGATACCCGCTCATCCGGGATTATTACTTCGACAAACCCGTGCACTTGCGGGATATAGGCAAGGCGAACTTGTCAAGCGCACGGGGTCGTCAAGTAATAAACCACTCATGCACGCATGAGTCGGTCGTATTCCCAAGGGGCCTGAGGAGCTACTTTACTCACTTCTTACTTGTTGTTTAGCTCACCGATTCCAAGGTAAGAGAAAGAAGAAAAGAAAGCAAAATGAAAAGCGCGAGAAATTCTAAAGAAGTGCGAAACAATCAAAACACGGGTGATGCTCAAGGTTGGAAAACGGTCACGAATGCGGATTCCTGAGGGGGTTACTTAAGTGAGTAAGAAATTGAGTAGTTAAGCATGTGGCTAGTTGGACAGAGAAAACCAAAAACCTAGGTCAACCCGATGGTCACGGCAATTGACCCCTAACCTAGTGCAAGTGTTGAGCATGGAATTTCTTCCGCCTAACATCCCACATAGTTGCAAGGAGAATGGCAGTTTTCACAAATTAGGGTGGAAACACAAGTAGTTTTCAACCCTAGTAATGGAGGGGTACAAATACCCGATGGTCACGGCGTATTTATACAATAAACCCTTCCTAGTTTGGTGGAGTTTAGCACTAAGGCAATGATCATGATACAAAGTGCTACCAACAATTTGATACATCACTCAATCAAATATACCAAAACAATCAAGAACACCAAACAAGGATCACAACAAGCCAAACATGCATAAACTACTCAAATAATCCAAAACATCACAAGTTCACCCCCAAGGTTCACCTACATCCAGTGACCTAGGGGTTTAGTTGTTCATGTTCAACAAAGAAATCAAATAATCCATACAAACAACCAAAATAAACATGAGGAACACTGCCTCAAATGGTGAAGGCCGAATAAAGCAAGAATCCCTGGAGAAAACCTTCCGAAGACGCCACTTGGAGGGGTGGCTTCCCGTTGTCTTCAACCTCCTAACAATGTAGCCCCTAGAAGTAGATCCTCCTTCTTCTTGATCTCCCCGCTGAGAAATGCTCGGATTTCCTCCCTTTTTGCCCTCCTCATGCTCGGGTTCAAGTGTGTGTGGAAGTGGTCTTCAAAACCCTAGCCGTCCTTGCCCAAGAAAGATGAAGAATCAAGAAGAGCCCCATAAGAAGATGCCCATCAAGGCCTTATAAATGCCCTAGATCCCGATGGGTAAACGGGTCAGTATACCGGCCGTATGCCGACCCCTCGGGATTTTCAGTTTTCTACAGTAATCCCGCACTCAGAAATGACGTTTTGATGCCGAATTCATCCCCAATCTGCGTCGCCGAGTCCACAGGGCTTCTACTAGACCTGAAATGTAAAAATAACCCAATTTAGTCCAAAAAGGGCATCAATTCAACAAATACTATAACGAATAATACAAAACAAATACATGTGAAATACATACTTTTAGACGTTTTATCACCCTACACTATGTACGTGAAGCTTGGTCTTGATGAACTTAGACCCACGAGAATGATTTTACAATTGGCAGATCGTTCAACAAAGAAGCCTCATGGGATTGTAGAAGATGTGATTGTCCGAGTGGACAAATTTGTATTTTCCTGTGGATTTTGTCATCATGGATATTGATGAAGACGTTGAAACACCGTTAATCCTTGGTCGGCCATTCCTTACTACCTCCAGTGCCCTAATCGACCTTAAAGGAGGAAAATTAACATTAAGAGTTAGTGAGGAAGAAGCAGTGTACACTCTACCGTCGGCCATGAAGCACTCTTTAGACCTTGATGGCATACTTTACTTTGTTAATGAAACTGATCTTTTAATTTCTGATTGTGTGCAGGATGTGCTATCATTAAACCCATTGGATGAATACTTGGAAAAGCTAGGAAATGAAGATTAAGAAGAACCTCACTCTCCTCTTCCAAGTTCCAATTTGAAGAAGCCAAAGGAGAAAGTTATGTGTACCAATGCCAAAGAGAAAGAAAAGAAAGATTCAATGTTGAAAAAACTTTGGAGGGAGGTTCGGGGAAGAAAAAAGAAAGGTATCACTCACTCCCATCCAACACCTCAAGAAAAGAAGGTACAATCTCCACCTCCTCTCACTCATGAAAAATGTGAAGTTTATTCATTGATGTCCTTGAATTTACCGGGAAGAAACACGAACAATTTGAAGATGACCGGGGGAAATTTCAAATTATTCGAGCCCCCATGAGGTAAGTAAAAAGGTACGTCAAGCTCGTGATGTTAAACAAGCGCTTCTTGGGAGGCAACCCAGCATTAGGGGGTTTATTTTCATACTTGTATGTTATTTGTTTTCATGTTATTGTTATTTTTTGTATTTTCTTAGAGTTGTTAATTTGAATAAGTCTATGCTCTCATCACTTTGTTTATCATGATCATTTTCCATGTGGTTGTTTACTAGATTTCATTATGGAGTTGCACTTGTGTGAGCTATAATTTTATGTGTAAGATTGAAACTTTAAACCATTATTTCATGTTGGAGATGGATTTTAGATCATTTTGTAACCATGGCCATGTGTTTGGAGAAGCAACCAAGACTTTAAACCAAGTTTTTAGAGCCTCACGGCCTCTATGGGCAGCTCATAGAGGACGCGAGAAAATTCCATAACTTTTTAACTAGGCTTCACGGGCTCTATGAGGAGCTCATAGAGACCATCAAAGACCATCCAGAACTTTTTAACTAGCCTTCACGGGTTATATGAGGAGTGCATAGAGACCATCAAGAAAAATTTAGAACTTTTACACTACTCCTCGCGCGCTCTATGAGCACCTCATAGAGGCCGTGAAGACTCATATTCTTCATGTGAACATTGCCAATTTGTCAATCTCTTCATTCTTCTTCTTCTACAACCGAGACATAGCTTCCTTGATCTATCTCTCCATGGCCGGATCTCACTCAATACTACTCTAAATCATCTGCACATCTCCTTGGGAAGTTGATCTAGTGTTTGTCTTCAAGCTCCACACAAGTGTTTTCAAATTTTGTTGGTATGAAACTTGCTATGAATGAAAATTTTTCTTTTTTTTTCTTCTTGCTTTTTGAGTTTTTGTGTGGATTATTTCAAGCTTTTTGCTTGTATCTTGTGGGACGATCATCATGTTTTTGAAATATCCCGAATTTATGTAAAACAAATTCTTCAAATTCATGATATGGGGAAACTCTTTCAAAATGAATAGTATCCATACGGGCTCCATATGCCCGTATGGATCGTATTCACTTCAAGTTATTCATGTTTTATCCATTTTCATGCCACATATTGCATTTTCTTGGATTCCTTCAATTCTTATTTGAATTATTATTGTTGTCGGAATTCCACATGTCAAGAAACTCGCTTCTAAACGGCCGAGGCACGAGTCTCACATCCCCGACGAGCCTCGCTTCTGTTCCTCTCTCCACAAGACCCGTTATGAAAGTTTGAAAACTAAACCATTTGTTACTTTTCGGCACATTGATTGGAGTATTCTTGGAGAACTTGGATGGGACGAGCAAGTGAGATATTTATTTTCTTGCAATGGTTGGACGGAATTATTTTCCATTGATGAACCTACTTTTTGCCAACTTACGTTGGAGGTGTTAAGCACATTCGAGGTGAGGCGAGATGAGAGGAGTGTTCTCATTCGACAACCGGATGCCATTAAATTTCAAGCTTTTGGGAAGACTCATGCAATGAACCACATGGAGTTTGCAAAATACATGGGAATTTATGATGATGAGTTCATTAGCGCTTCATTGTTTAATCGGCCCTGTATTGATTATCCACTTGGCATGAATGCAACCAAGTATTAGAATTCTTTAGCGCCAAGTGACACCACAAATACACGCAAGGCTACTCGTTTGGTGAACCCCCTCCATAGATACATTCATGCGCTCATTACTCGCTCTATTGGGGGACGGAAAGATAGCACTAGTGTAGTTAAACAATCCGACTTGTTCACCATGTATGGCATACTTGAGGAGTATCCTATTCATATTGGGCACATAGTTGTTGAAGCATTCATTCATCAGGCTTAGTTTGCTCATCTGGGAGCTATCTTTGCAGGGCCTTACATCACAAAATTGATTCGAGGCAGGAATTTGTTGGACCGTGCCCGAGGCATGACTATGGTCGGGGAGGTGGCACCCCTTGAAGCACCTGTCTTGCGGGCAATTGGTTTGTTACAGAAAAAGAGTGGCACATGCAGACTTGCCTCATAGTTAACAATGGGAGAGTCGAGTCAGCCTGACCATGGTGAGTTAGAGTCCAAATCTGATGGAGCACCCACTCAGGACCCACCTGGCACTTCATTTCCCTCAGACTTCGCCTCTAGATTCAAGGGTATGGAGGATGACATTCAGACTATTCATCACGAGCAGCGCGAGATGCGAGGACAGATTTACCAGATTTTAGATGGTCAGCGCCAGCTCATAGAGCATTTTCAGCAGTTTGTCATCTCCCACCGTGGATCATCATCACAGGCCACTACTGCCTCCTGCTCCATTCCCCCGCCATCTGCAGCACCATTTGATGATATCTTTCACTTCTGAGCATGGGCATTTGCTTCCTTTTCTTTTTATTTCCACAGTTTGTTTATTTGCTTTACTTTTGTTGGAAGTGTGTTTATTTGATTTTAATAAGTTGGGAAGGGGATGCCCTACCAACTTTGTGTAGAACTTTGCTACTCTTTATCTAGTATTTTTGTGTTTTGACTACTCCCTATTATTTATTTTTGCAATCTTAATTTTTGTTTGGTTTGATGATGCCCCTTATGCCTTGCAGGGCATTAAGGGAGCTTGGTGAGCCTCTCCACATTCCATGGAAGCTGGACCTGACATGAAAAGCTTGCAACACATTTTATTCGGGTTACCTCTCGCCGTGTGCACAAAATTTAACCGGGGAAGTTCGTTCCACCCTCCTCCATTATTTTCATTGCACATATTATTATATTTTTCATGATTAGTGTACATTAGGGACAATGTACAACACTAGGTAGGGGATGGGTGTATTGTATGTATTAGGGTTATTATTTACATGCTAGTGTACCCATGATGGCTTATTCATTCTTGTAAGACTCTTCTAGCATGGTTTAATGATTGATGTGAGTTACATGCTTTGTGTGCTTTATTGAATCTTGTTTCACCTCTAGTATTGTCTTGTGCACTGAATCTTGTGTTGATGCCCTGGGAATAGCCAACATGACTACTTTATCTCTTTTGATTACACACAACCTTGAGTACTTGGCCTTAGAATTTTAAGTTCTTTCTTTCAATGAACTCTTAAGAACTTCTAAATCTTGTTGAGCTAGCCCTAATTTTATGTCATGTAGAGTAGTCTGAAGACATGATCTAGGATGAATGTGAAAAAGAAAAAAAAATGAATGAATGAAAAGAGAAAAATGAGTCTATGTCAGTATTCCTCTGCTAATGAAGCATGAATTCGTCTATGTAGACTGTAATCGATTAGTTGGGTGGCTCTTGTGCCTAACTAGCATGTGCACCCTCTAGAAAAATTTTTGGTGCAGTCTATGTTAGTCGGACTCGAAAAAGAAAGAAAAAAAAATAAACTGAAAATAAAAACCCTAGTGATCTTGTTGACTACCTACTGGAGGTTCTGAGAAAGAAAGGAGAGCTAGTTCAACTTTAGGGCTTAGAAGGATCTTACTTTTTTATTGAAGTAGCACTTAGCATTTTAAGACTTAGTACTCTTGCCTATGGAGTGATTAGCATCTAGAGGTGTATTTATTGGGTCAGTAAGCTAGACCAGGTCAGGGCAGATGACATACAAGGTTCACACACATGGCACATACATATAAGAGGTGAGACAGGATCTTTCTTTTGTGCTTAATGTTTGTAACTCATTATCTATTTATCATTTTTCAATGCTTGTAGAGTCTTGTATTTATTTGAGCCGGAGGTAATACATTTAACCACTTATCATTATCTTTGATTTTCATGATGTGTTTACTTGGGGACAAGCAAATGCTTAGGTGTGGGGATATTTGATAAGTGTCTAAATATACGTATTTTAGTATATGTATTTGTTACCTCTAGCATGTATTTTCATTGGAATTGATACCCGTTTTGTGCTTAATCATATGTTATTTGCTTTGCAGGTCACGGGAAGGCCGTGGAAGACACGAAGATATGATTTAGGCGAAAAAGAGAAGAAAACTAGGTCGTGGTACTGCAGCTTATTCACTGTAGCAAAGTATTGTAGCTGGAATACTATGGCAGTGACACTGTAGCACATGGAGAGTTTCGAGTCACGAATTGAATCACGGCATATGGCATCAATGCTGCCCGGTATAGAGCCCGGGATGATTACTATAGCCAATGAAGAGAACAATTTTTGCTTGAAGACATATTGGCTCAATGAGGTGCTCATTGAGCCAGTATAGATACCATTCCGAGTGCATTTGTGGAGTATGCCTACCCCAAACAGTGTCAATGAGGAGCTCTATGAGGACCTCATGGAGCCAATATACCACTTGAATGAGGTCCTCATAGAGAGGAGTATACCACCCGGGATTGGACTCATAGAGAGTGGTATACCACTCAGGATGGAGGCCATTTTGGGGGATGATGAGTGATATATAGGGGGGACTTTTGGATGAAAATGAGGGGGAGGGGAGAGACTTTGGAGGATCCTTGGTAGACAGCACTTAGGAAAAAGAGGAGAAAGGAAGAGATTATTTTGAAGAGTGTTTTGGCTTGAGGCTTGGGAAGATCAAGGGCTAGATCTCAAGGGGAAAGCTTCATCATCAAAGGAGGAGGAGTATTCGGCTTTCCTTGGGATTGAGGAAGCGTCATTCCAGCCGGCATTTTTCCTTCTTCATCATCATTCGGACTAGGGAGTGTCATTTGTGCATTTACTTCTTGTTTTTGTTAGGATTGATATGCTTGTTTGTATGATGGCACACTAGACCCCCAAAGGCACCAGATTTAGGTGAACCTTGGGGGGTTCATCATGTATTTTGGATGCTACATTTACATTTGGAGTGCATTGGTGTGATTTATGTTTTGGTTCATTGTGTTTCATACCTAGAACTATTATGTGGAGAAATCCTTAGTTCTTGTTTGGGATTGTATACGTAGATGTGACCTACTCGCGTGTACTAGATCGTTAATGAACTAAAAGGGGTAATTTTTGACCAACATGCCGAGAAATTGGATGTAGGTAGCCCCTTCAAACCATGAGGATAAACTTAGGTTAAGTGCATCCTTATCGCGTGATCTCCTTGTACTCATTGCAATCGTAGGAATATGATTAAGGAGAGATCCTTGTCATAATTTGTACGGGATTAGGGTTTAGCCACCGAGAAATTGGGGTTGAACTAATTTTAAGGTCCATCGGTCTAAATCACCCTTGCCATTTATTTTTATGCATCCTTATACCATGATGACCCCTCTTGGGAATCCTCATCCCTAGGCCTATTCTTATCATCATTGCTCTTGTGATCTTCTTGCTCACCTTGAAATTGTTATACTTGTGTTTTAATAATATTCTTGCATGTATTAGAGTAGTATACCATGCTTAAGTTGTAAGGTTAGAAAGTGAGTGATGGAGGAGTAATAGGAGCTCCTTAGCCCCGTGGAATACGATCCTTGGGCTTTTGCACAAGGTATTACTTGGCGACCCCGTACACTTGCGAGCGATCAATCACCCTTAATTTACACACCCCTCCCTCCACACGCTTGAGATGTACACTATCCTCAATGTACGCATGCAAGAATAATATAGATAAAAACAATAATAACAACATGTGTGAATGTGAGCAATTAGAACAATACTCCCCTGAACTCATAGTACAGAATTTGGTGAAGTTTGATTTGTTGGGAATTAAGTTCCAACTGGTTATGAAGGTCACACGGCTATATGAAAATGCCACATGACCGTGTCCATGACAATTCCTCATTCAAAAGACCTAAAAGGACCATCTGCAAATATATACAAGGGGTCAGTGAAATTCACACTAATACAATAAAAACGAGTTTATAAAGATAAAACAATGAAATGTAACTCGATAAAGCAAACAAAACAACTAAAGTAGTAAAACAAACTCAGAAGGGAGAACCTTTCTGAGAAATACAAGTCTAACGATAATATAAAGTGCAAGAGTACAATAAATAAAAAACATAAAGAATGAGATGCCTCAGGCATCAATGTCATCAACTGTTGCTAGTGGTGCTAGTGGAACAGAAGATCCTGGTGATACTCGAGAACTAGGTGAGGAAGGTGATGCAGAGTCTTACTCTAGGATCTGCTGTATATGTGTAAGATGTGCCATCACCTCCTCATGATTCATGACCTTAGTCGCATGCACCACTGCTAAATCGGTTTGGAGAACTCCTACAGCACTCTTGAGCCTCTCAAAATGATCAATGCTTGAGATGTTGAAGATACATGTGCAGGAGGAGCCTCAGAAGCTGATGCGGGAACATCACTCTCTATAGGGTCTTGTTAAGGCGGTGGTGCTGGCTGGGAACCCTCAGCCTCATTAGTCTCTTCCTCGGACTCATCTATAGAGGGGATAATCAGAACATACCTGCCAGGAGTAGCCCTCCTCACCATGCCCATCAGTCGCATAGTGTCAAGTCCAAGAGAAGAAAGGAATAGTAATCTTCTCTGTCCCTCGAATAGCCTCAATCAAGCCCATACCCTGGATAAGTCGAGTGATGTATGGTCCAGAGAATAGCACTCCAACCTAAGTATACTAACCCTGATATCGTAGATGCTCGACCATGATATACCCTAGGTGTAGCTGTTCACTCTACACCATAGAGTATAAGTAGAGTAGCTCTAATAGGCTCAAAATTCCAGTGCTGTTTCCATGACCGTTCACAGATTTGATAAGAATGGCGTGGATGTATCTGTGTGACAGATGAACAAGGCAAGTAGCCTTGGAAACCCTTGGCTCGTACTGACTATCTCCACACAATATACGGTATACATGCTGAGGCGTCACTCCAGGAGGATAATCAGTCTCTAATTGAGTGTACTCATCTAGTGTGAATGAAATCATCATCATACAGTCTGAGCCTCATTGAAAACTGCATCAAACTCATGCTGTGATACTATCCAAAGGCACAGAACTGAATCGTATCCTCCTGAGACTAGAATAGGATCGATCAAACTCAAACGATGTAAGGACTTCCAAAGTAATAGTACAAATAGCTAGATCCCTGATAGAAAGTAGTCTCTACCAACCACCTACAAAAAGGAGCTCACAAACCTCCTGTGACATATCATCGCCCAACTCAATCTCCTCTAACGCTTGTAGATCAGGAACTCGCACCTACCCGAATTCGAGCTTTGAAAGATGCTCAAATCTTACTTGATGCTCGGGTACTACAAACTCCACCTGCTCTGTAGAGGTCTCGCGAGGATGCTTGCTATCCAATCTTTTGGTTCAGGGAGCCATGCCTACAAAATACAAAAGAAAATGATCAAATTTGAATTGAAAACAGTTTTGCAGGAATCGAAACGGCCGTGTGGTTATGACCCACGCCCGTGTGGATAATCGGGAATGGCGAAAACATTGTGGCTACACCCCATCTCTCTACAAAAACTCTCACAAAAATCTTTCATTTTAAATAAAAGCATGAACAATAGACAAACCATGCAAACTCATGCCAAATAAATCCAATAAAGCAAAGAAACAAAATAATGGCAAGGCAAAGGAACATTGAAGGCTTACCGAAGAAGAAGAGATCTAAACCTTGAATAATAGCTTGGAAATAGCCCACAAACTTTTAAATAGAAGCGAGGAGGTACAATCCTTTGATGTGGAGTGGCTTGAAATGAAGAGATACAAAATGAAATATGAAGAGTAATACGCCTTTTTAAATTTCAAGCATCCACACGGGTGTGTGAAAAAGTCCCACGCCCGTGGGTCACCACATGGGCATTCACACGCTCCTGTGAATCTCTGAATCACAACCTTCTCTCGAGAAAATTTCACACGAGCATGGGTAATTTCCACACGCCCGTGGGTTCGACCTGCAGAATCACAGGGGCACTCACACGACCACGTATATTCTCTAGATTCCCAAAACATTTTTGAACACATCCACACGCCGTGTGGATATTCCACATGCCCGTCTGGATTCACAAGTGATAAGTGCTTGTGTGATATGAATGCGAAGCATTCTTTCCTTATGTTGAGCATTACTTTTCTCGGGTTTTTACACTAATATGTGTGTTTTTATGTTACTTTTATGCAGGTAGGGTTGTGAGACCGAGTATGAAGGAAAGAAGCCAATGTGGATCATAATGCACCGATTTTGGAGGAAATCTTGCTAAGGTTCAAATGCGAAGACATAGGTCGGGTGTGAGATGCTAAAGTGTGTGCCAACCTCCTCGTATTTGAGTTAGCACAACCATTTCGAGGGGCACAAGGGCAGTCACACTCAAGCATTCCGAATTATGCACATAGAACAAGATTTCCACCAACTTGTCCGTCATTAAAGAAGCAAAGCAATCCACAACGTGAATATGTGCCCGTTTGCGTCACCTCGATGAAAACATGGACTCAGGAAGTATTTTAGGCCAGGTACTGTAGTGGAACACTGTAGCAAAAGTACTGTAGCAGCAATGTTCACAGCCGGCCGAGAAAACAGGAAATCAGAGAATCCACACGGGCGTGTGGAAATTACACACGCCCGTGTGGAAATTCCACAGGGGCGTGTGTAAAAATCCACAAGCCCGTGTAGTCGCCCGATTCCAACCCTATTTAAAGCCGATTCAGCCCCGATTTCAGCATTCTTTTCTCCATCTTTTCCCCAACTTGAGAGAGGGTTTCGGGTAGGCTTTTGAGAGGTATTGGCTAAGGTTTTGGAAAGGTTCTATGGCTCCGACATCGTCATTCCATAGGAAGAAGGTTGGTAGGGGAGCTTCCGTCAAGGCGTATCCTATACCGGACGAGGGAATTCTTGGACGACGAGTAGAGGACTTTCCACAAGACCATCGACATGACTATCGAGGGGGTTTCTCTATGGATTCATTGCTTTTACATTCTATTTCTTTGATTATACTTAGCTCCATGGAGAGCTAAAACCCTAGTGGGTACTTTGGGTATTTGTGAACCCTAGGATGTATTTGTTTCATTGAATCTCTTTATTATGCTTTCAATTAATTGATGTTTGTTGTGAGTTCCAACCTTGAATGCTTGATTGTAAGAACATTTCCTCTGGAGTGACACTAGGGTTGAGAGTTCTTGTTGGTAACCTTGTGAGTGAGTGACACACCACGAGCGTTAGACAAAGCAAGGTTGGAGAGGGTTGAGAAGGTGAGTCGAGAGGTACAGGAGCGTCGCATTTCCCCTCCAGCGTGATAGATTCTACCTCCGTTCCTCGAGTTCTTTGCGCCCATAATAGAGTGAATGGTCTAAGGGATGACCCTCCGCTGGGGCTTAGTTGCGCGTGCAACAGATTGAAGCGTTGAGGTGATCTTAGTATCTAGGGCTTAATTGTGGTTAGGGACCTTCCACCTGGACCAAAGGGTTAGGTCTATATTTAGGAAGAGATTTATCACTTGGAATCCCTAGAGCTCATTGCAACTCTATTCGAGTGCGAGGTTGAGAGGTTATAGAGTTAGGCATAGTTGACCTTAGATTTGGGACTATGTATTTAAGGATTTCCACAACTCACCATTCCATTGATTAGGAAGCATAATAGAGGGTTCTTGCACTTGAAACAATAGTCCTAGGTGGAGCATTATCCGAGTACCCCATCTTTATCGATTGCCTTACCTCTTCCTTTACTCGTGCTCTCTTACTTGTTGATTTTACTTTTGAGAATTGAATCATTGTCACACTTATCACTACTGATCTTTCACATAGCTAAGAAGCGGATTAAGTGTTTTTATTCCCTACTCCCTGTGGATTCAATACCCGCTCATCCGGGATTATTACTTCGACAAACTCGTGCACTTGCGGGATATACGCAAGGGGACCTTGTCAATAAGGAAGGTCACAGTTGCATCCACACACCCCTGTGCGCTTTTGGGATAGAGAAAAATTTCTCTAAACATAAACACATGGCCGTGTAGATTTGCCACATGCCAGTGTGTTTTTCTAGGATTAGTTTAGTAATATAAATTCTGCAGAAAATAAACTCACAATCAATGAAATGAATAGTAGAAACTATTATAATACAAAATAGAACTAATCCTTTACCTGCACACACACAATCATACAACCTAAACCTCACCATTAGCATTAAACCATGATAAAACACCAAGGATTAATAAGAAAGACACAGCAAAAAAATTTTTTGAAAATATCAACACTATGGCAATTATTACTGTAGAAAATAAACCAAAACCTAGAAAAGCAAAGAAAAACTTGGGTTGCTTTCCAAGAAGCACTTGTTTTACATCATGAGCTTGACAAACCTGTTGCTTACCTCAAGGTGGTTCATGAAGGAAAAATATCTCTTGGTCATCATTGCTCACGTCGCCACCAAAATATGGTTTGAGTCGGTGCCCGTTAACTTTAAATGCACCTCTTTCTAAATTAGTAATCTCAATAGCTCCGTGCCGTGATACTTGAGTTATGGTTTACATCCCAAACTATTTGGATTTGAGCTTCGCAAGAAATAACCGCAGGCGAGAATTAAACAATAAAACTTAATCTCCTACCTTAAATTCCTTCTGCATCTTGATATGCTTATCGTGCCACTTCCGAATCCTTTCTTTATGAATTCTGGCATTTTCATATTCTCTCAGTCTCGATTCATCTAACTCATTAAGATAAAAGCATCCTCTGTTCCCCAGCCTTACTAAGATCAAAATTCATTGCCTTGATTGCCCAGTATGCTTTATGCTCATGTTCTACTAGAAAGTGACAGGATTTCCCATAGACTAAATTGTATGGCGTGGTTCCTATGGGTGTTTTGTAAGCTATTCGGTAAGCCCACAGAGTGCCATCCAGATGATTTCACCAATCCCGTTTTCCTTGTTAAACTGATTTTGTCATGATCCTCTTTAGCTCCCTATTGGTGACCTCAACTTGACCACTAGTCTGAGGATGGTATGGAGTGGCAAGGTGATGATGCACTCCATAGTGTTTTAGCACTTTTTCAAGTTAAGTGTTGCAAAAGTGGGTTCCTCTATCACTAATGATAACCCGAGGCATTCCAAGTCAAGCAAAAAGTCTCTTTAAGAATTTTACCACAATTCTAGCATCATTAGTAGGCAGGGACTTGGGCTTCAGACCCACTTAGACACGTAGTCTTTGGCAACCAAAATGTATCTATTACCGTTAGAACTCGGGAATGGTCCCATGAAATCAATACACCAAACCTCAAAGACTTCGCAGAACTGCATCGAGTTTTGGGGCATTTCATCTCGTCAGGAAAGGTTTACTACTCTCTGACAATTATCATAGCGGAGAACAAACTGATGTGCATCCAGAAATATTGTTGGCCAATAAAATCCAGCGGCTAATGCCTTCTCAGCAGATCTACTTGAAGCATAATGACCTCCACTAGGTCCTGAGTGACAATGTGCAAGAATATTCTATCCTTCATCTCATGAAACACACCGCCGTACCATATGATTTGCGCAAATTCAGAAGAGAAAAGGATCCTCCTAGAAATAATTCTTGAGATCACTAAAAAACTTTTACTTTTGCTGAGATGTAAGTTCTTGTTTTAGAACTCTCCTTGACAAATAATTTGCAAAGTCTGCGAACCATGGAGTTTCACTTGATGCCTGATTCTGTATTGTGTACAAATGCTCCTCAGGAAAAGCATCATTAATTTCCTGATTTGATGATTCTTGTCCTACACAGCCCTCTATCCGAGATAAATGATCTACAACTACAGTTTCGATACCTCTCTTATCCTTAATCTCTATAACAAACTCCTACAGTAGTAAAACCCATCGGATCAACCTTGGTTTAGCATCATCCTTGCTCATGAGATAATGTAGTGCTAAATGATCTGTAAACACAGTGACCCTAGATAAGATGAGATATGGCCTTAACTTATCAAAAGAAAACACAAATGCTAATAACTCTTTCTCTGTGGTGGTCTAATTCTCTTAAGCACTTGTGAGAGTTTTACTGGCATAGTATATCGGTTGAAATTGCTTGCCCTTTCTTTGTCCAAGGACTTCTTCAATTGCATAGTCACTTACTGACAATGCCCCTTGTGTGTGACCCCCAAGTGCACGGGTTT
Source organism: Dioscorea cayenensis subsp. rotundata (assembly GCF_009730915.1). Classification (NCBI taxonomy): domain Eukaryota; kingdom Viridiplantae; phylum Streptophyta; class Magnoliopsida; order Dioscoreales; family Dioscoreaceae; genus Dioscorea; species Dioscorea cayenensis. The sequence continues at coordinate 15,502,528 of NC_052490.1, forward strand.
GTCGAGTAATAAATCCCAGGTGAGTGGGGTATCATATCCACAGAGAGTAGGGAGTAAAAATACTTAAATTGCTACTTAACCACGTGAAAGTGAACAATGATAGTGTCGATAAAATGTAATGTGAACAAAGATAAAAGAAACAAGAATGAGAGGCACAAATAAGTGAGAGGTAAGGCAATCGATAGAAGTGGGGTACGCGGACAATACTCCCCCTAGAATTAATGTTTCAAGTGCAAGACCCACTATTATACTTCCTAATCAATGCTCAATGAGTCATGAAAATCCTTAAGCACACGGTCATAAATCTAAGGTCAACCGTGACTAACTCTACACTATGTCCCGGCGAAGAAATCGCTCAGTCTCAACACCTCACACTGTGTAAAGTTGCATGGAGTTCTATGGAATCCAAGTGATAAACCATCTTCCTATGTATAGACCTAATCCTTTGGCCTAGGCGAAAGGCCCCTAGTCACATTTAAGCCCCAAACACCATTGTCACTTCAATGCTTCACTCTGTTGCTCACGCAACTAAGCCCTAGCAGAGTTCATCCTCTATAACTTCATTCTATTGTGACCGCAAAGAACTCAAGGAAATAGAGGTAGGATAAATCACACCGGAGGGAAAAGAGGATGCTCCACTACCTCTCGATTCACCCTCTCAACCCTCTCCAATCAAGCAATGTCTAACCCTCATAGTGTGTCACTCATCTACAACGATTACCAAGATGGGCTCTCAACCCTAGTGTCACTCTAAGGGAGAAATCATTCAACAATCATTCAAGATTGGAACTCAATTGAAACATCAATTAAGGAAAGCATAATAAAAGATCAATGAAACAATAACATCCTAGGGTTTACAAAATCCAAGTACCCACTAGGGGGTTTAGCTCTTCATGGAGCACAATACAATCAACAATGAAATCGAAAATAAAAACAAGTCATCCACAAGCAAACCTCCTCGGTAGTCATCTTGATGGCCTTGTGGATTAGCCAAGTCTTCTCCAAAGGTCCCCTTGTCCGAGCCTAAGGCACACCTCGCCGGATCGGTGCCGATGAAAACTCGACCAATAACCTTCTTCCAAGTGGAGCGCGGTGTTAAATCCTCAGAACCACTCCAAAGACGTGTCAAAAGCCTCTGTAAACCCTAGCTGAAGGCCTCTCCAAAGATGGATGAAAGTTGGAGAAAAAGGTAAAAGAAGATCCCAAAAATCGAGCTAAATCGCGGCTTAAATAGGCTAGAATCGGGAATCCACACTCCCCTGTGGATTTTCCCATGGGCTTGTGGAATTTCACACAAGCGTGGCGAATTTCCACACGCCCGTGTGGATTCTCTGGAAATCCTGTTTTCGGCCAGTTATGAATAGTAACTACTACATTGCTTGCTGCAATGTTTTGTTACAGTAACCTGTAACAGTACCCCGTCAAAACACTCACACATTTATGTCATAGATCTCACGTCTTTTTCAATCAAAAGCTTCATTGGCGAGGTCTTGTTATCAATGCAGAAGTTGGGATACGCAAATGTGACTGCCTTTGTGCCCCTCCAACTCATTGTAATGACTTGAATTCATGGAGGTTGGCACATATTCACGTATCTTGGAGTCCCACTTGTGTCTACGCATTTGTTCCTTCCAAGATTCCACCAAATAATGCGTTTACAATCTACATTTGGCTTCTTTTCTTAATACTTAGCTTCACAACCCTACATGTGCAAAAGAACACAAATACACATGTATTAGCGCTTACACCTGCTAAAAGTAACGCTCAACATAAGGAAAGAACATTTCGCATTCTTATCACACAAGCACTTATCAAACTCCCACAAACTTAAGCTTTTACTTGTCCTCAAGCAAAAATAACACATTGAAGCATAAAAGAAGGAAATATTGAAAGTGCTTGGCCTTAGCACCAAAGCATGCAAAGAGAGCATTCTACAAGTAACGGAATTTCAACACTGAAAAATCAATGCTCTAGCTAAAAACTCAAATAAAAAAGGACAACAAACCCGAAATCCTGTAAGTGTGTGTAAACTCACTCAATTCAACCCAAAGTATACTCCTCAAAGTTCTAAGTATAAGGGACTTATTTATCTACAAAAGATAACAAAATAAAAAGATAGTAGTAGCTTCACACATCCTCTAAGGTAGCCTTTTCCCAAGCGGCCGCTATGGTGACTTTCACACTTTCGAGGTGGTAGCTTTTTCTATCAGGGTAGTAGCCTTCACTCATCCCATGAGATTGTTTTTTCTCACATTAGGACATAACTAGTATCTGACTTATGAGAGTAGCTTTATACTTCATAGGTGGTAACTCTTTCCAACCAAAATGCACAACTAAACAATATATCTATTTTGTCTTTCTTTTATTTTTCCATTTTTTTTAGCAAAGTAATACAATAAACAAAACTAATTAGTCCCTTAAACAATGAACTTGAGTTTCCAAAAGAGTTTCAAGAGTGAGTAGTGCAAAACGTATCAATCGGGCAAAAGTTCATAGAAATTCAAGAACAAACTAGAGCATGGAAACATTCAATGTTAAAATTCTCCTAAACTCGAGAATACAATCATTGCAACTAAGGTGAATAGCTATTGGCTACGGAACATGTATATCAATCAAAATTTATATAAAGTACATGTACAATGTGAACTCCCCCCCACACTTAAGATGTACATTGTCCTCAATGTACCATACAAGCACAATAGAAAATAAATCAATCAAGCATAAATGTGGGATTGGCAATTGAAACAATACTCCCCTGACTCCTAGTGTTCTGTTTGATGGAGCTAAATCCTTGAGAGTAAAGTTTTAACGGGTTGTGAAGCACACACGGCCCACATTGGCCGTGTCCATGACTAGTTCTCATTTCCCATACTGGCAAGACCATCTGCACACATACACAAAGGGGTTCAGTGAAGCTCAATAAGAACAAAAACAGCTCAAGTATATATAAAAGATAAAGCAATAAAATACAACTCGAGACATCAAAACAAAAATAAAAGATAAACTCACAAGGAGAATTCTTTCTAAGTGTACAAGTCTAAAAAAAATGCAGAAGGTAAAGAAGAAAAATGTATCAAGTATCGGTGTCGTCCGGTATTGACTATGCTGCTGCCACTAGATAGTCAAAAGGTGCCGGTGGATCAGGTGATGATGAGGTTTATGGGGCCAGAGGGGTCTCCGGTCTCCTGATAAAAGATGATGACGCATCTCGCTCTAATAGCTGCAGTATGGTATCCGACGCGCAATCATACCCGCGTACTGCGCAACCTGGATAGCCCGGACCTCCGCGATCTCGGTCCGAAGCTCACCCACAGCACTCTCGAGCCTCTCAGATCGATCATGGGCTCGAGAATTAGTAGAAATATATACCAGGCACCAGAGTGTCCCTTGTGCTGTAAGGGGTGCTCCGTTCTCCATCGGTGCACACCAAGGCTAAGGGAACTTGTCGTGAACCCTCCACTGCGTCCCTTCCACACTCAGCTTTCTCTGGGGTAGCCATAGCCAGAATGTATGCTCCAGGTCCAACTCTACGCACTAATCCCATCATCCTAATCTTATCAAGTCCAAGAGTGGAGGAAACGACCGCCATTTCAGCACCTCGGATAGCGTCCAGAAAACCCATCCCCAGGATGAGTCTAGTGACACAGGAGCCAGTAAATAAAACTCCCACTCTCACAAACTGGCCCTGGTGCCTCAAGAAGTCTGCCACTACATGCCCTAAGTGAATCGGCTCATTCCGGACCGTAGAATATAATAGAGTAAGTACTTCCGGCTCTAAAACAGCTTGTGTTGTTACCTCGGCCAGTCATAGACCTACTGAGGACGAAGTGTAAATATCTGTAGCTCAGTCGAGATAACCCTGAGGCCTTAGACACTCCCAGTTCATATTGCCACTATCCACATAAAGCTCGGTATGCATGCTGTGGGGTTAGGGTGCTAAGGTAATCCGTCGCCAAGCATCCATACTCCTCTGTATCTGTGTATGTCTCATCATACATGCCCATACGACCTGAGAACTCTATGACACTCATGCAAAACTGATGTCTGAATGCTCGGAACTGTATAGCATCAATGGTGTCGAATCTCCCATATGGCTGATCAAACTCAAAGGTTGCCAACACCTCCAGTGTCAATGCGTGGATAGCTGGCTCTCAGATCGACAACAATCTTCTCCAGCTTCCCACTGCTAACATCTCGTCAATCTCATCGGCTAACTCATCACCCCGCTGAATCTCTCTCAACACACTGAAATCCACAAAGCGAGAATGTCCAAGACTGAGTCCCGATAACCTCTTAAATCGAGCCTGATGCTCGGGATTCGAGAATTCAATGTGTGCTAGCTCAGGTGGAGTCTCCCTAGGATGCTTACCTTCTTGCTTCTTCGAATGCAGTGCCATACTTGTAATAATTGATGAAGAAATGATCAAAGAAGCTCAAGAAATAGTACTGCAGAATTCCACACGTTCGTGTGGAAATTCCCCACGCCCGTGTGGATCTGCGGGCATAAAAATCGCATGGCCGTATTTTAATATTCCCAAAATACAACTTAAAACCATATCTAAACTCTTTCTAAACATGTATAAGCCATTCTAGAGTGAAAATCACACCACACTACCACTTTTAATTTAAAAAAAACAAGAAATGGCGAATAAGAGAAGGGGTAAAATGTTTACCGATGAAATGTGTATGAAAACTTCAAAATCGGCGTGGAAATTGAATAAAAACCCTCTAACCCAGCAATGCGAGGTTCGCAACTGATCAAGAATGCTCTTCAAAGGGTTGAAGGTGTAATGGAGAAAAATCTCAAAGAGATTTTAAAGAAAAATTTGCGTCTCTTAGAATTCTATGCATCCACACGGGCTTGTGGAAATTACCTACGCCCGTGCTACTATACAGGAGAGACTCACAGGGGCAAACGCATGGCCCTGTGTGCTCTCGGGAAAACACTTAATGCCCTCTAGACGTAACCACACGGGCGTGCGGAAATTACCCACACCTGTGCGCCTGACCCACATAGGCAGACCCACGCACCTGTGGCTTCTCAGTCCAAACCGAGAAAACTCTAAGTGTTTCACACGCCCGTGCGAAAATTCCCCATGGGCGTGGACTTGTACAGGGCCAGCTCATAGAGGCACTCGCACGCCCCTTGTCTTCTCCGGATGAAAGAGAGCTCCTCTGTAGAGATACACACGGGCATGCAGGAAATTACCCACGCCCGTGTGTTTATCACAGGGTCATTCAAAGGGGCGAGTCCATGCCTCTGTGTCTTCTCGGAAAAAATCTCTAAGTCTCTGCAGGAAGACACATGCTCGTGTGGAAATTACCCACAAGCGTGTAAATCTCACAAGGTAATTCACAAGGGCTAGTCCACGCCCCTGTGCCTTCTCTGGATAAGCTCTCAGTAGAGATCCACAGGCGTGTGGAAATTCCACACGCCCGTGAATTTTCTCTGGATGCCTTAGAAAACTCTGCAGGCTCTACAAAAAATTCCTGAACATATAAAAACACTCAGAGCCTACTTTCATCATGCAATTACACCAGAGAAAAACACACAACATGCTCAAACGACCAAAAACTTCGCCACACTCATTTAAACACACATGTGCACCAAAGATCCATGAGAAAATCACAACAATAGCATCTCAAAATCAGAACACCAACACTCAAAACCTTATTTATGCAAACACTAAACTAAAAACTAGAAAAACACTAAAGACTTGGGTTGCCTCCCAAGAAGCGCTTGTTTAACGTCACTAAGCTTGAGGTACCTTGTCTTACCTCACGGGGGCTCATAGATGAAGGTTTCTCTCTTACCCATGACTTGGAAGCATGATGAACATAACCTCTTGAAGGTAGAGGGGGCATTGTCAAGCTTGTTACCACCTGAGGGCTTGTCACCCTTGTTTATTTCATGCACATTCCCAACAGCCTTTGGGCGTTTCTTGTGGCGTCTTCTCGCTCGCTTCATCTTCCGGAGCATATTTTTTACGATCCCCGGAGTGGGTAGTACTTTCTCCTCTAGACCAAGCATCATCAACTCCTCGTTCGCGTCATCTTGGTCTAGCAACCCCTCGCATGAGTCCAGATTCAACATTTCCAGCACATATTCATTGATTAGTTCATCAGTAGTGTTAAGAAAATATAAAGTATCATCAAAGTCAAGAGAATGTCGCATGGCTTCGGCAAGGCGGTATATGAGCTTGTCATCTCCAACCCTCAGTGTCAACTCCCCGTCATCCATGTCGATGAATGCCTTGGAAGTGCACATGAATGGCCTCCCAAGTATCAAAGGAACATATGCATCCTCATCGACATCCAACACTATGAAGTTTATAGGAAATATGTACTTGTCCACCTTGACAAGAACGTCTTCAATGATGCCCCTCGGATGTCTCACTCGTTCGGTCCACCAATTACAATGTCATCCGAGTGGGCCTAGGCTCTCCCAAGCCTATCTTTTGAAAAAAGAGTATGGCATGACCCTGAGTCCGCCAATGCCATCTCTTCACCCAAATTACTAATATTACACGGGATAATAAAACTTCCTGGGTCTTTCTTCTTGTTCGGTATAATCTTTTGCAAGACCACCGAGCAAGATGCATCTAAGATCACCGATGCACTCTCTTCCAATTTCCTCTTGTTGGTCAAAAGTTCTTTCAAGAACTTAGCATACCTAGGCATTTGATACATCGCCTCTACAAAATGAATTTTGATGTGCAATTGCTTAAATTGACCCAAGAACTTCTTGTATTACTCATCATTTTGGTCATTCTTTAATCTTGAAGGATAAGGTATTCTTGGCTTGTAAGGTGGGGGTACCACCTCTTTTTCTTTGTTAACTCTTTCCTCAATCTCTACGACCTCCGATGCCTCAACATTGGTCTTCTCACTAGGAAGTTTACCCTCCACCTCACGACCACTTCTCAAAGTGATCACCTTCACATGTTTGCATGGGTTGGTTTCAGTATTACTAGGCGAAACTACCTTGTTGTCTCTCCGATAAAGACTTTGCGATTTGCCCTCACTTGATTCTCTAGGTTGTGCAATGAAGCAGTGTTGTTGCAAAGTGTAGCCTCAACCAATTGGAACCGTGTATCTAATACTTGTACAAATCTAGTCAAGGCTTTCTCTAAATCATTCATCCAGGTCTCCAAGCCTGAAACTCTATTCTCCATGTTCGGGGCTTGTTATTGTTGGAAACCCGGTGGTGTTATGGCCTTTTGATGCCCTTGGTTACTCTGTGAGACATTGGGGTGGTTCCTCCACCCTTGGTTGTAGGTGTTGCTATACAGATTGCCTTGGTTTCTCATTGCATTGCCCACAAATTCAACTTGCTCAATGAATGAAGTACCACCAACGGCTATCGGGCAATCAAATGGGGTATGTCCTACCCCCACATCCATCATAATTTCATTACGGCCACCAATCTAAGAGAAGATAGAGTGTCTAACTTCTTACTTAATGCCTCTACTTGGGCCGCCAACTATGTAACCGCATCAATTTTCATGGAGTCCAGCCACTTTCTTACTTTTCCTTAAATTCCATTGGTAGCTATTCATGGCCATTTCTTCTACTAATTATCGGGCTTCATCGGGGATGTTTTCCCCCATTGTACCTCCTGCGATGGTATCTAAAAGTTGTCTTGTACTTGGATTTAACATGTTGTAAAAGGTCTGAATGATCATCCACTCAGGGAATCCGTGTTGTGGACACTTCTGCAAAAAGGGTCTTTGAAACACTCTTATGTCTCAAACAAGGACTCGAGCTCTATTTGAACAAATGACAAAATCTTATTGCGAAGCTTTGTCGGCTTTCCCGGAGGGAAGTACCTAGCCAAGAAAGCTTTGACCATCTCATTCCAAGTCATGATTGATGCTCGTGGTAAAGAATGTAACCACTACTTTGCTCTTCCTTTTAGAGAAAATGCGAAAGCCCTCAATCTAATAGCATCATCCATGACACTGTTGATTTTCAACATGTCACAAACTTCCAAGAAGTTTTCAATGTGATTGTTTGATCCTCATCAGCCAAACCATTGAACTACACCAACTGTTGAATCATCTTTATGAATGCTGGCTTCAGCTCAAAGTTCAAAGCTATAATCGGGGGTCGCACAATGCTAGATTGTATCCCCAATACTGATGGTCTAGCATAATCAGAAAGTGTTCTCTATTGTTCATTTTGTTCCACCATGTTTTCTGACCCTTCAATGTCTATATCAGCTTGATTCAACGGTTCTTGTACAGGTTCTTTACCCTTTCTTTTGAGTGTACATTCAAGTTCAGGATCACCTTCAAGCAATGTCGAATGGTTCCCTCGGGTCATAACCTAGAGCTACACAAAAGAAAGAAAAACAAATCAGAATGATGAAAGAATAAGAAGATGTGAAATAGAAAAATAAATGAATGAATAGCTAAGATAGCAAAGTGCAAAGTATCTCTAAACACCTACTCCCCGGCAATGGCGCCAAAAACTTGACAACGCCCCTTGCGTGTGACCCGCAAGTGCACCGGTTTGTCGAGTAATAAATCCCAGGTGAATGGGGTATCGTATCCACAAGGAGTAGGGAGTAAAAATACTTAAATTACTACTTAACCACATGAAAGTAAATAATGATAGTGTCGATAAAATGTAATGTGAACAAAGATAAAAGAAACAAGAATGAGAGGCACAAGTAAGTGAGAGGTAAGGTAATCGACAGAAGTGGGGTTCGGACAATACTCCCCCTAGGATTAATATTTCAAGTGCAAGACCCACTATTATACTTCCTCATCATTACCCAATAAATCATGGAAATCCTTTAAGCACAAGGTCCTAAATCTAAGGTCAACCGTGACTAACTCTACATTATGTCCCGGCGGAGAAATTGCTCTGTCTCACCACCTCACACTGTGTAAAGTTGCATGGAGTTCTAAAGAATCTAAGTGATGAACCCTCTTCCTATCTATAGACCTAACCCTTTGCTCTAGGTGAAAGGCCCCTAGTCACATTTAAGCCCCAGACACTAGAGTCACTTCAATACTTTACTCTGTTGCTTGCACAACTAAGGCCCAGCAGAGTTCATCCTCTAGATCTTCACTCTATTGTGACCACAAAGAACTCAAGGAAATGGAGGTAGGATAAATCACACCGGAAGGGAAAGGGGACGCTCCGCTACCTCTCGACTCACCCTCTCAACCCTCTCCAATCAAGCAATGTCTAACACTCGTAGTGTGTCACTCATCTACAACAATTACCAAGATGGACTCTCAACCCTAATGTCACTCTAAGGGAGAAATCATTCAACAATCATTCAAGATAGGAACTCAATTGAAACATCAATTAAGGAAAGCATAATAAAATATCAATGAAATAATAACATTCTAGGGTTTACAAAATCCAAATGCCCACTAGGGGTTTAGCACTCCATGGAGCACAATACAATCAACAATGAAATAGAAAGTAAAAACAAGTGTTCCATAAGAAAATCCCCTCAGATATTCATGTTGATGGTCTTGTAGATTAGCCAAGTCTTCTCCAAAGGTCCCATTGTCCGGCCTAGGGCACACCTCACAGGATCGATGGTGACGAAAGCTCCCCCAATAACCTTCTTCCAAGTGGAGCGCGGTGTGGAATCCGTAGACCCACTCCCAAGAGTGCCAAAAAGCCTCTTTAAACCCTAGCCGACAGCCTCTCAAAAGATGGATGAAAGTTGGAGAAAAGGAGAAAAGAAGATCCTAAAAATCGGGCTAAATCGCGGCTTAAATAGGATAGAATCGGGAATCCAAATACCCTTGTGGACTTTTCCCACGGGCTTGTGTAATTTCCACACGAGCGTGGGGAATTTTCACACGCCAGTGTAGATTCTCTGGAAATCCTATTTTTGGCCGCTGTGAACAGTAACTGCCACATTACTTGCTTCACTGTTTTGCTACAGTTACCTGCTACAATACTCGGGCAAAACACTCCCAATTCCATGCTTGTTTTTGAGGCAGTATAAATGGGCCCACGTTTATACCGCTGATCGCATGTCTTCTTCAATCAAAAGCTTCATTGGCGGAGGCCTTGTTATCAATGCACAAGTCGGGATACGCAAATATAACTGCCTTTGTGCCCCTCCAACTCATTGTAGTGACTTGAATTCATGGAGGCTGGCACACATTCACGTATCATGGATTCCCACTTGTGTCTTCACATTTGTTCCTTCCAAGATTCCACCATATAATGCGTTTACGACCAACTTTTGGCTTCTTTTCTCAATACTTAGCATCACAACCCTACATGCGCAAAGGAACACAAATACACATGTATTGGCGCTTAAACCTGCTAAAAGTAATGCTCAACATAAGGAAATAACACTTTGCATTCTTATCACACAAGCACTTATCACTCACATCACACATAAGCTCGAAAGGTGTGTTCCAATCTGGTGTTATCAAAATAGGTGCATGCAAAAATTTCTCCTTAAGCAAATTAAAATCAACCAAACAATCCTCTCTGAAAACAAAAGAAGCATCTTTTTCGAGAAGCTTGGTCAACGATTGAATGATCTTCAAAAAATCCTTGATGAACCACCTCTAGAACCTAGCATGGCCCAGAAAATTATGAATTCCTTTCACATTTGTCGGTGGATGAAGCTTATCAATGACTTCAAATTTTGCTCTATCAACTTCTTTCCTCTTATGTGAAATCTTATGCCCAAGAACAATCCTTCTTAGACCATAAAATGACATTTCTGCTAGTTTAGAACAAGATTTGCCTCTTCACATCTCATACTAACTCTTTCCAAGTTTTTTAAACAAATGTCGAAGGAGTCACCAAACACTGAGAAGTCATCCATGAACACCTCCATGATATCCTCTAAAAGATCATCAAAAATAGCAGTCATGCAATGTTGGAATGTCGCCGGTGCATTGGACAATCCGAAAGGCATTCTTCTATAAGCAAAATTCCCGTAAAGACAATTAAGTGTCGTCTTCTCTTGATCGTCTAGGGTGATAGGAATCTGAAAATATCCTGACATACCATCAAGGAAGCCATAAAAATTATGCCCGGCTAGTCGCTCCAACATCTGATCAATAAACGTCAACGGGAAGTGATCCTTTTCAGTTGCATCATTTAACCTCCTGTAATCAATGCACACACGCCAACCTGTAACTGTTCTTGTCATGATTAATTCTTCTGCTCATTTTTCACCACTATCATCCATCCATTTTTAGGAACTACTTGAGTTAGACTTACCCAAGCACTATCAGAGATTCGATAAATAATCCCTGCATTTACTAGCTTCACAACCTCTACCTTAACAACCTCCTTTATATTCAGGTTCAATCTACGTTGAGGTTGAATCACAGATTTGTAATTGTCCTCCATTAGGATTTTATAAGTGCAAAATGAGGGATTGATGCCCTTTATATTAGAAATTTTCCAAGCAATGGCAGATTTATATCTTTTCAACATGATTACAAGCTTATCTCTCTGGGATGTGGAGAGATTTGATGCCACAATTACAGGGACCTTTGATCCTTCTGCCAAAAAACATATTCCAAATGTTCAGGCAAGGTTTTGAGCTCCAAATCAGGTTGGTCTTTGATGGATGGTCATAACCTATTCTCCTTGAATCTGTCAATTCCTTCAAACTATTCTGATTCTTCTTTGGGAGTTCTCTCTGAACTTTCTTCTTGATCTTGCAAGATTGAATGAACTTCAACAATTTCTGAATTTTCTGTCTCACTAATTTCATAGGTTGTGCTCAAAACCACCAACAAAAAAATTTCATACTGCTGTCCTTCCCCAAATGAACTAAACTGAGCAAGTGCCTTCCCCAAGTCATCACTTATATGATAGCCCTATAGATATTAATGTTGATTCTACAAACTGATTCAGCACATCGACTAACTCACAATTCTGATTCCGGGTGTCATCAGTATAACTAAAACAAGGCCATTCTGTAAAACACCTAATTACACCTTGCTCTTGCATAAAACAACATGAAGTTAATTGTGCGGAAAACAAATGCATCTTATGTTGTATGCCCTTTACCATTCAAGTTATCGTATCAACTAGCTCCATTATGTTGATCATTTTCTCTGTAAAAGTTAACAAGACACAAACAAATTAGAATGATGGAAGAATAAGAAAGTAAGAAATAGACTAAACAATGAATAGCTAAAATAGAGAAATATAAATATTTCCAAAAAAACCTATTCCGCGGTAACGGCACCAAAAACTTGACACACCCTTACGTGTATACCGCATATGCACTGGTGTCGAAGTAATAAAGTACCCAAAGGATGGGTAGTCGAATCCACAGGGAATAGACTCTAGAAACAAGTAGTATTCCTAAATAGCTGAAGATGATCAATTGATAATTGTATTTAAGTTATTAATGAAATAAAAGAGCAAGAAAATAAAGTAAAGGTAAAAAGAAAGAAACAATCAATGATAAAGTGGGATACTTGAACGGTGACCCCCTAGGAATATCGTTTCAAGTGAAAGACTAATATTATGGCTCTCTAATTAAGATCCAAAGAGTCATGGAAATCCTAAAGCACACAGTCCAAAATCTAAAGTCAAATATGACTGGTCCTCTACGTATACCCCAGTAAAAAGGAATACTCTCAACACCTCACACTGTGTGGGACTGCTTTGGGTTCTAGGGATGGTAAGTGATAAATCCTAATTTCCAAAACTAGATCTAACCCTTTGGTAAAGGCAAAAGATCACTAATCATAACTATACCCATCGGAAAGGATCTCTCAACACTTCACTCTGTTGTGGCTGTACAATTAAGCCCCAATGGAGGAGATCTATCAACACTTCACCCTCTCAAACCAACCTCTTTAATCTTACTAAGTCTAACCCTAATAGTGATGGTCACTCATCAAAAGGGTGCCTAGATGAATTCTCAACCCTAGTGTCAATCTAAGGGAAAATCAAACCATAAACATTCTAGATTCAAACTCAATTGAAAACTCAATTAAAAGAAACATAAAAAGAATCAATAAAAAACAAAATCATCATAGGGTTTACTAGTTTAAGCACCCACTAGGGGTTTAACTCTCCATGGAGCAATACATGATCAAAGAATAAATTAAAGATGAAAGCAAACTATTTATAAAAATAACCCCCTTGTTGTCTGTGATGATGGTCTCCAAGAGCCGTTTCTCCTTCTCCAAAGACTCCTCATTCAAGCCTAGGGCACACCTTGCCGAAACAATACCATCGAAAGCTTCCCCAATAGCTCTCTTTCGAAGAAAATCGATGTCAGACCTGGTAGACAACTCCAAAAACTAGCGAAAACATCCTTCAAACCCTATCTACGCTCTCTCCAAAAGATAGGAAAATGACTCCCCAAATAAATCTTCGACGCGGATATTTATAATGTTGAAATCAAGATTTCACACACCCATGTGGGAAATCCACACGGGCGTGTGGATTCTCAAGATTTCACACACCCATGTGTGAAATCCACACGGGCATGTGGATTCTCAGGTTTTTCTAAATTTTTACGCTTTGTGAATAGTAACTGCTACAATAACCATGAACATTACTTTGTTACAGTAATTGCTACAGTGACTACTACATTGATCCCTGAATGCCTTCTCTTCCATTGAGGCCACACCGTTGGGCACACACCCGTGCTGTAGGTCATGTCAAATGACGCTTTCGAAAACTCTGCACAAGTTGGAATATGAGTTTAAGAATTTTTTTTTTTTTTTACTTTTGAGACATATAAAATTAAAAATTATATAGATATAATAAAATAAAAATTGAAAAATTTAATTCGGATACCATATTTTTAATTTCTCCTGACCCAAATCTAACGCTATTTTTATCTAAAAAATTTAGATCAGGTACCCAACCCTTTTTCTGGGTCGAGTACCCAAAAACTTATTGTCAAAAAATAAGATACCGGATCGGATCATCGGATCTGGATTTTTTGCTCAGCCCTACTTGAGATGAAGGAGATAACGCTCAGTCATCCGATGTAGGAACAATAGCTTTTGTCCCCCCACTACACTGGTACTATCAACCTAACATGCAAACTATCTAGCCATCATACCGTGTATATGCCTCACAGCTGGGCTGCTTAAAAATTAAGCCTTCATCTGGCCAAGATTGTCGTTCCTCTCCAAACATAGGTGACAACACACGCCAGTTGTAATCTTGCCTTATGGGTAATCGATTAGTAGTTGCTCGTACTCCTAGGTGGCAGTAAAGTCAATGCCATAAAGACCCATAAGTATGGGTGAGCTCAGTGTAACTCTGAGTCTACAGCTCATAAAATAACTGGAAGCTTATGGAGCTATCAAAGGTAACCAAGCGGCGATCCATGTCAATAGTGCTAAGGACCTTAAGAGTGGTGTATCTGTATGTATCATCTACAATAGCAAACATCTGGCTCCATCCACCTGACCCAAACAATCCTGGAACTTTCTTCCTCCAACTTTAACTATGGAAGAATCCGCTAATCCACTGTGCAGAATTGGCCAAATCGCTTCGTCCTTAAATAGGCATATTATTCTCTTAAATGTGAGATGGAGAAAGTTAGCACTGCAGCTGCTGTACATGGCAAAGGTTCCACAGTCATTAGGGTGCGTAGTTGAACCCTCACACTATGCCTTCTTTGGCAAATGAGCGGTTACCATTTGAGAAGTTGAGGCCTCTGTTCATGCCATCTTCGGTAGGCCAGTTGTTGTCCTCTTGGATTTACCCATCCTGAAAATAAAAGAATACGACATGTTAGCTCAGAAAATATGAACTTGAGTAATGAGAACACTTACCGGATGACTAACGGCCTTAAGTAATGAGAACACTTACCTTTACAGTAACCTTATAGCCGTAGCATCAAGCGCAGGCCGTAAGGATACCTTCTTTTTGTTGTAGCTCAACAAGTTTACAAAAATTGATTAAAAACTACAAGAATGAGTTGATAAACACACAAGCATCTATTTCAACCAATTAACTTGAAAGTTCATGATGAAAATCAAGAAAAACAAGAATACCTCCAAGAAAAAGGTATAAAGTAAAAATCGGTCAAGTAAATAGTATTATAATGGGTCCAATCCCATTCGAGGAGGCTCAAAGTTGAGAGTAAAGGGTAGGGAAAAAGGAATGGGGAGAAAATGTAGTTACTAACAATGATGAATACAGAAAATCTTTTCAAAAATGATTTAAAAGTGTGTGGTTTTGCTTAAACCGTTGCTTCTTACAATAGACTCACAAGCATAATTCACATCTGTAAGTCTCTCTATTTGTGCTTTTACTAGGTGCTTACGGTCGTAAGGCCTACCCTGTAAGGGATTCATTTCCTTTACAACTTGGGTTATAACCATAAGAAACTTTACACTACAGCCTGTAATGTTCTCTAAATTGCTCTTACGATTAATCTTATGGGCGTAAGTCACCCGTAAGGCAAATAGATCATAAGTACTGAATTAGAGCAGTAAGAACTCAGTGAAGTGGGTTGTAAGGCTCTCTGGATCCCCCTTATGGTCGTCTTATAGCTGTAAGTTGGCCCTTAAGGAACCTTGTACAATTCCCAAGGAGTTTACAGGCTATAAGAGTCTCTTGATCTACTCATAAAGTGCTCTAGATGACCCTTATATCTCACTTTATGGATATAAGTCGGCCGTAAGGTACCTCTGAACTATGCTCTTTAGGACTTATGGACTATAAGTGCACTCGTAAGACTCTCTGGAACCCCTTTATGGGTAGCTTACGGGTGTAATGAAGCCCATAAACTCTTTGTTGAGGCATTACCATCGAGCTTACAGGCATACGTATCCCATAAGCAGTTTCGAAAAATTGAGCAGAGCTTTCCCTATTCTAACAATAAAGCTCAAACACAAATGTGACCTATGAGCACAAAAATGAGCGTCTTGGATAACAAGCAACCAATCAACTCATGGAGAACATCAGAAAGCCAAGCATTTTATTGTAAACTCAATCAAAAACAAAAACTACAACTAAAGGTGAGATAAGAAAAATATGAAAAAAAAACTTGGGTTACCTCCCACGAAGCACTTGTTTTATATCACTAGCTTGATGTACCAGGTATGAGCTCATGTCAAGGAGGTTCTTCATGGAAATATTGCCCAATCTTGATTTGAGTGCCTTTGAAATAGTGCTTAAGTCTTTGACCATTCACCTTGAAAGTGAAAATTTATGGATGCAAGATCTCAATGGCCTCATGAGGAAACACTTGAGTAATTGAATAAAGTCCAAACCACCATGACTTAAGTTTTCCTGGAAAGAGTTTCAAATGAGAATTAAAAAGTAATACTTGATCCCTCTCCCAAAATTTTGTTCCGCTCTTAATCATTTTGTCATAGTAAATCTTCGTATGCTCTTTGTAACGACGGGAGTTCTCATAAGGCATTCATCTCCATTAATCAAGCTCATTTAATTGAAGTTTTCTTTTTCTCCTATAGCAACCAAATCAAAATTCAAGAACCTAATGGCCAAATAAGCTCAATATTTTAACTCAACTGGTAAATGGCAAGCTTTGCCATATACCAAAAGATAAGGCCATGTCCCTATCGTTGTCTTGTTGGTCATTCTATAAGCCCAAAGGGTATCATTTAACTTCTCCAACGAATCTTTCCTACTAAGGGTTACTGTTTTCTCTAAAATCCATTTTAACTCCCTATTAGACACCTCCACTTGACTTCTAGTTTGAGGATGAAATAGGGTAGCAGCCCTATGGGTAATACCATACTTCTTAAAACCCCTCTCTAACTATACATTACAAACATGAGTACCTCAGTCACTAATGATTTCCCTAGGTGCGCCAAAGTAGGAAAATTACTTCTTCAGGAACTTGTGAACAACCCTAGGATCATT
Source organism: Dioscorea cayenensis subsp. rotundata (assembly GCF_009730915.1). Lineage (NCBI taxonomy): Eukaryota > Viridiplantae > Streptophyta > Magnoliopsida > Dioscoreales > Dioscoreaceae > Dioscorea > Dioscorea cayenensis. The sequence goes on from NC_052490.1 coordinate 15,519,355, forward strand.
AGTGGGGAAAGCCCGAGCCTCAACCACCTAGATACATAGTCTACTGCAACTAAAATATACTTATTCCAGTTTTAACTTGGACCCTTAGAGTCAATACTATAAAATTAAAGATTTCACAATTAAGAAAGGGATTGCAAGGCATTTCAAAGCGTCGAGAGATGTTACCTAACCGCTGACAATTTTCACAACATTCTATGTACCATTGTGCGTCACAAAAATGGAAGGCCAAAAAAGCCATCCTCGAGTTCGGAATGGAAGTGGGGTGGGGTGGGCCGGGGAATGGGATTCCCTGTCCCCATCCATGCTCTCCATGGGGTGGGGATTCCCCGGTTTAAAATTCCCCGCATGAACCCCCCCCGGCTCACTCCCCCAGTGGGGATCCCCGCCCAAAACATTGATATAAAAATTTTATGTAAATAACTACAATATTTCTAATGCATTTATGTTACACATATGGTAAAGATGCTATATACAATTGAAAATAAAAAATATAATGTATGATGAAATAAAATAAAAATTCTCAACCAAATTTTTTTTTTCAACATACACATCATACATAAAATAAAAATTCACACAAAATATTTCTCCTAGCAAGTCATAATATAATGTTTGATGAAACAACAACATTAAGGTACAAATTAAGTAATACATATAACATAAATTTTAAAATTAAATTAAAATTACAAATCCATTAAATAAAATTCATAATGCAAAACTAGGACAATAATTTCATGCTTCCATCAATTTGTTTCTTCTTCTCCAAATCATTTATATTGAGAATCCAATTCCACCACTAAATAAATAATATATAACGTTATTTCAAATTTATTGTTACAATTATAATTAAACTTAATTATTTTAAATTAAGTTTCTATTAAATATGAAAGTTATATATACTAAAACTTATTAATAACTAAAAATATTAACAAATAAATATTTATTGATTATATATATAATATTATATTAATGTTGAAATAATATTTAATAAATATAATAAAAATATATAATATATTTTTTCGGGGAATCCCCGTGGGGTAGGGATCCCCGTGGGGCGGGGAGACCATTCCCCTCCCCTACCCCGCCCGCTAGGTGGGAAGGAATTTTTTTCCCTGCTCCCGGCCTGCGGGGGGGAAGTTTCAGGGAATCCCCGCCCCGTCAGGGTGGGGCCCCGCGGGGAACGGGGATCCCCGCCCCCACTTACATCCCTACCTCGAGTACTTTCAAGGATATTTTTTTGGCACTATAATGACCTCCTAAAGATCCAGCGTGACATTGCCTCAGAATATCCCATCCTTCCTTGTGTGAGATATACTTTCGAATGACCTGATCTGCACAAACTCGAAATAGATTCGGGTCTTCCCATATATAATTATTTGCATCCACAAAGAATTTCTTTTTGTGATGCGAGGCTATATACTTGGGAATAACCCACCCGATTAGATAGTTAGCAAAGTCTACAAATGAAGGTGCTTCAACCTTACCTCCCCGATTGAAGAAATAAAGGTCTTCTTCAGGAAAAGATTCATTTATCTCCACTTCATCTTATGCTTTTAACTCAGGAGGTTCTAATCTTGATAAGTGAGCAACTGCTAGATTCTTCTCACCAAGCTTATTTTTTATCACCCCATAGAATTCCTACAAAAGTAAAACCTAACGGATCAGTCTTGGCTTAGCATCAGTTTTAGTAAAAAAAAAATAGCAAAGTGTGGAATAAGTTGTGAACACAACAACTCTAGACAAGATAAGATATGGATGAAATTTCTTGAATGCAAACACATCAGCTACAACTCCTTCTCCGTAGTAGTATAATTCTCTTGTGCATCATTCAGGGTTCTACTAGTATAGTTGATGGGTTGAAAATGCTTATCTCTTCTTTGCATAACACGACCTCTACAACATGGTCACTAGCATAGCACATAATCTCAAATGGAAAGACTCCAGTTGGGTGCTATGATAATCGGGGTACTGACCAATTTCTCCTTGAGTGTTTTAAATGCTGACAAACATTCTTTGGAAAATTCAAATGGTACAACTTTCTTGAGGAACTTAGTAAGTGTGCCTGGTAATCTTTGAAAAGGTCTTTAATGAAATGATAGTAAAATCCTGCATGTACCAAAAAAATCTTTATAGACCTTACTAAAGAAGGAGATGGAAGCTTTCCGATAGTGTCTATTTTTGCTTAATCCATCTCTATTCCATGTTGGGATATCTTGTGTTCCAAAACTATTCACTCATGAACCATAAAGTGGTACTTCTCCCAATTTAGGATCAAGTTCATTTCCTCACACCTTTTCAAAACCCTGGTCAGGTTACGTATGCAATGATCAAAAGAATCTCCAAAGACAGAAAAATAGTGCATAAAGACCTCCATAATATATTCAATGAGATCATTGAAAATGGTTGTCATCACCTTTAGAAAGTGGTTGGGCATTACATAACCCGAATGGCATCCGTCAATATGCAAAGGTGCCAAAAGGGAAAGAGAAGGTCATCTTCTCCTGATCTTCGGGAATATGAGAATTTGAAAATATCCTTATAGCACATCAAAATAAGTAGAAGAACATGTGTCCCAAAAGCCTCTTAAACATCTTATCAATAAATAGTAGGGGAAAATGAACCTTTCTTATAACATCATTCATTTACCTATAGTGAATACACACCCTCCAAAACATAACTGTATGAGTCAAGATTAATTCATTCCTTTTGTTGGTGACTACAGTCATCCCTCCTTTCTTCGGAACAACTCAGACAGAGCGAACCCATGCACTGTCAGAGATCAAATAAATGACTTAGGCATCAAGTAGCTTGATCACTCCTACTTTTACAACTTCTTTCATATTAGTGTTTAGCCTCCTTTGAGGTTACACAACTGGTTTGAAGTTCTTGTCCATCAAGATCTTGTAGGTACAAAAAGAGGAATTAATCCCCTTGATGTCAGTAATCTTCTAGGCAATCTCTCCCTTGTGATGCCTGAGAACTTCTACCAACCTCCCTTTCTAATCACACTATAAATGAGAAGAAATAATAACTTGAAGGTTAGAACCATCAACTAGAAATACATACTCTAAATGATCCGGCAGCTTCTTCAAGTCAAGCTCTAGGGGTTCCTCTATCGACGTTTTTAATTTCTTGTTCTCATATTAATCTCTGTCCCAATATCTTGTTGTTCTAAGCCTAATGACTGCAGCATGTCATCACTCCCTTGACATTCCTCTTTATTTTTAGCTAATACTGACATAACACTCTGTACATTTAGAACTGGTGAAGTTAGATTCTCCCTTGTTTGTCGCCCTTCTTGCACTGTATACCTTCCCAAAGAACTCATAAAGTGATCAAGGGCCTTCTCTAAAGTACATTGAGTCTCATTCTAAAATTTCCTTGAATCAAATTGGAATAATTGGTCAAACAATAAGTTCAGGGTTTCCCTTCCATTATGCTGTGTGCAATAGTCAACTTTTATCCAATACTTCTGTTGTGTAAGACTGCCCCTCTTTGCATTCATGACCACCAACTGATCTACTATTGCATGGATAATACTTACCAAAAGGAATCTAAGTGCAAAAAAAAAGGTAAAATAAAACAAATTAGTATAAATAGAATAAAGAAAAGTAATGAGAAACAAAAAACGTAAAAAACAAATGGCTAAAATGATAGAATACATGAAGTGTTCCTAATATCTCAAATCTTCCCTGACAATGGAGCCAAAAACTTGATAGGGACAAACACAAGTACACGTGCTGATTAAGTAGTAAAGTGTGCGTGAAAGCTGGATATCGATCCCCAGGGAAGATTGAAAATACTAGTACCTATTTCCATCCTGAAATTAATCTAATTGAAATAGTGATGTGTGTGAACAAATTCAAAAGCAATAACAAGGAAATAAAAGAAGTCAAGAAATCCGAGGGAAGAAGGGATGCCCTGGCATAGTATCCCTCTAGGGTTTATTAAGTATAGGATAAAGGTTATATAAGTATGCAATCCTATTTGAATGAGAGAAATCCTAAATTAGACTAAGCCCATCTTGTAAGGGTGAACAATAAGTGATTTAGTACAGTGTTGATACAGACACTACACAATCGCAATGCACTGTATGAAATCTCATTGGGGATCAACAAGAATTTCTAAAGCAGATAATCCTCCTTACGAAAAGATTATCCCTAATCCCATGCATAATAGAAATGTGATTTCTCCTAAAATCTATTCCCTACAATTGCAAAATGCATGGAAATAACTTGTTAATCCACTAGAAAGGATTGAGGAAGGAGAACTATCAACTTTAAAGTACTCTGTTACTAGGCTTACTTAGAATCCTCTCCAATCGCAGCATGTCTATACTAGGTGAGTATTTCCACTTGTCATAAAGCACATCAAACATAAGAACTAGGGATTTCTCCTGGATAGAGTTCAAGCTATACAAAACACATAATTCGATTCAAATAATATGGATTATAATGAATAAACAATTAAAGTAGTGAGATCCACAACCAATGTCAACAATAATGAAACCTTTGAGTTCAACTATGCCCTAGAGTCCAAATGACAAGACATGAAAAGAATAAAACTAGACATGAAAACCCCTTTCTCTATTGTGCCGATGGATGACCGATAGAGAATGCCCAAGGACAATCTATGGAGATACCGCCAAGCTAGTCTTGACGGCTATGATCCTTCCTCTACAAGTTGGATGGCTTGAATCTCCCTCTAGAATCACCTCAAAAGCCCTGGACATTCACCCTACTTCTTACCTTTTGTCTCAACTCCAAAATAGAACAAAAGATACCCCAGTAATCCTTATCATAAATATTTATATTGTGCCACTTACGGGCTACTTACGGATGTTAGGACAATACCGTATGGAGTTAGGGATGATGGGTCATGAGCCTTATAGGATCATTTACGATTGTAAGTCCAGTTCGTAAGATCTTCTACCTTGTTTGATGATCTAGCTTATGGCTATAAATGCTGGACAATAAACTTCTCTGTTGGCCTCTTGCGGCCACCTTTAAGGCGTATGCTTTGCTCTTAAGCTCCTCTAGATTACTGGTATAACTTACGGGCGTAAGTCATGCCCATAAGTCCCTCTATGTAACTTTATGCATCTCCTTACGGGCATAAGCATGCGTACAAGGTTCTCTGGAATAGACTTACATATGTAAGTTCAGCCGTAAGGTGTCCGTAAGCAATCTTGTTTACTTTATCCTTCTTCAATTGATGCCGAGATAGCTCCATCTTTATTGTTTTAGCTCTGGAATGCGTCTTTTGTCTCGTCTCTCTCTCTCTCTCTCTCTCTCTCTCTCTCTCTCTCTCTCTCTCTCTCTATCTCATCTTCAAGCACTGCCCAAAGCCTGATAATACAAAGCACATCATATTTAACATCAAATTCCTCGGATACATGCCTAGTGAGTGTAGAAGATGATATAAAGTAATGAACAATTGTACACTCATCATATTCTCTTATATACCTTACCACAAGCATTGAGGCATCATTCTCAGCATCTTTCTTCATATATGCATGAGATCAACACAACTCATGACTTTCGAACTTGTCCTCAAATCTTATTTTTCACAATAAAAATAAGTAAGTGGGCAGGACAAAATTGTTCACATTCATACCTTGGCGATGGAAGATTTACTTTCTCTAATATCTCCTTGAGCATATCCTTAAACTACACTGACACAACAAATGGTCTTTCGCTCTACAGTTCTCCTCTCTTCTTCACTTATGTACCACTTTGAAAACTTCTCTTGCGTCTTCTTTCTCCGTGGAGCTTCTCTCACAGCTCTAACCTTCTTCTTTCTCTCTCTGATACCACTTTGTTGGAAATGATGGTGAGAAAAATATGCTCAACTAAGATATTAGGGAGTAAAAGAAAATCATATGTATAAAATTAACCTTTTAATCTCATAAACTTTTCCTCTTCATCAACAAACTCATCCATGATAAACCATTATATAGATCTTACAAAGCAGTCTTAATATTCTAAAAACTCCTCATGCATAGCAACTCATGACCTTTTCACTTCATATTATTAAATCATAAAATCTAAATTATTAAGGATAACCCCACATTTTATTTCCTTACATTATTATTATTTTCACTAATTAAAGATTTAAGTTTAACTTCCAACAGATATGAAAAGCTTAGTACAGAATTAATATAGTAAGCAAAGATCTCATAATTTATTTTAAGAATTTCATAAATATTCTCTTTATATCCTATCATGTTCACGTTGAGATATTATTCTGTAAATATTTTCACTAAGAATTACTATTTTACATAAAATTTCAACTCGGGTATGTTTTTATAAATATATGAATGCATGTATGGCTTTCATTCACTCCATGCCATTGCAGTTAATAAAAATTCAGTAATTAGTTATGCCATACATGAAAACAAGGATATATATAAATGCATTGCTTACCACTGAAAGACAACACCAAATATTGTAACTTGCAAATTAAAATTTTCACATAAACCAATTTTCAAAACCTGATGTTGTTAAAACTTTGTGCTGCCTCTACAACGATATATTGCCTAAGGTAATATATTTCACAATGATATTTCCCAATGAACCTTTAGTACTAAAGATTGTATATATTTGATAGTCTTATCAATATATTTTGTAGTATTATCATTAATGGTTATCTTATTGATATAAAAAAACTGCGAAGGGAGTTATACAAACCTCAACACCTCTATTCTTTCACATGACCATGGATAGTTCCCTAAGCCCCACCACAGTCGATCTTTATCTAGCAAAGATTGGCTCACATTCTCCTGATAGCTAGGGATGGCAACGGGTCGGGTCGGGTGCGGATATTACCATGCCCGTACCCGTACCCGATACCCCACTAATATACCCGAACCCGAACCCAAACCCGACGGGTTTTAAAAACCCAAACCCACACCCGCACCCGACGGGTAATCGGGTACCCGCGGGTATACTCACCCCCGCCCAATATTAAAAAATTTAATAAAAAATATATTATTTTTATAAAAAAAAAGTAACTTAAAAGTAATTATAATTTTTTATAAAATAAAATAAAATAAAATTATTATAAAATTACAAGATCAAAGAAAGAGGAAAAATAAAAAACCCTAAATTGTTAAGTTGTAGAACATATTAGTATATATATACATATATATATATATATATATATATATATATATATATATATTTTTAGTAATTTTAATTTCGGGTCGGGTACGGGTTCGGGTACGGGTCGGGTATTAGAATTCCCATACCCGCACCCGCACCCGCACCCGTTTCATACAAGTCGGGTTTTATCCGAACCCGACCCGAAACCCGGTCAAATCGGGTTTTACCCGTCAAACTCGGGTCGGGTCAGGTCGGGTTGAGTCGGGTATTGGGTATTATTGCCATCCCTACTGGTAGCCACAAGCATAAATAGTGTTTAAGAAAAGATAAACAAATCTACAAGAATAGATGTGTATATATATATTACTTTTCATATAAATCAATTAAATGTTGTTTTGTAATAAATTCACATATTTTGCACGCACAACTATGTGCCAGCCCACACAAATTCTTATGAAAAAAGTTATATAATATTATAAGCAACATCTGATTTTACTTGCAAATGTTTCACATACACTAATTTCCAAAGCTTGATTTTGTTAAATATACATATATATATTGATGTTTCACAAGAATATAATACAAAAGGTAAGGAAGCCCTGAAATGTTAGAAGTATTCTGCATATTAGTTAAAAAAACAATCCTTCTTGCATATTGTAGAATTAAATATTTGACAACAAGATCCAGTGAACCTTTACTACTAGAGATTGTATATACTTTGTGTTGTTATCAATATATTTGTGATTTTATCATTAAGTATTTGTTGATTTGTAAAAATATGGACAAAGATAATATTACCACTCAAACCCAACACCTGATTTTGTAACTTGCAAATGTTAACATATACATTTTATCAATTGTGTTCACCTTTGTGATTATATGTGACAATTTTATGAAAAATAAAGCTAATCAAGCTAATCAATTAGTGAATTTGAAGATATTTTACACATATGTACATGTTTATTTTTATCATACAAGTACCCAAATAGAAAATGAAACAAGTAGAATTGAAAATGACAAAAAACTCAATAATATATCTTGGTTGTGATTGAGATTAACATCTATAAAGAGCAGATGAAAAATACAAAAGATGGAAAAAGTAAGTAACAAAGTTTACCTGAATGCAATTGTGAAAACAAGAAACTTCAAGAATTGATATATATTATAAAATAACTTCCATATAAACTAATAACTATATGCTATACAAGGATGGCGTTTATTCAAGAGAGTTGTTGATCCATATAATTGAATATTGGGACATTGATATTACATTACTAAGTTAAGCCTATTCTTGAGAGAATGTTGATGTCATTGTTATCCTTGAGTTTAATTTTTTAACATTTTAGTGCAGGACATAACCCTAGTTGTTGATGGTAATATGATGGTTTCTAGGAAATGGTTTTAACATTTCATTTTGATAATGTTCCAGCTAAATTTGTGATTCACAAATGTGTTGTTTATTTTATTCCTATGTTGTAGGTTTTCATGTTCTTCAAACCTAAGTTTATAGCTGGTAGAATTTTCTATGCAAGTTTGTGGCGAATTTGCTAAAGTTGATGATTTTGATCCTTTTACATCACCTGCCACTATAATATTTAGCAAACCTGTGTAATAAGAGTTGTTTCTTAGTTGTTGTCCATTATTCTTTTTTGGTTTTGAACCTCTCTAAAGGCTTCCATTAGTCTTCAACATCCTTGATTCCATGCTCTACTACATCTTAATTGGATGCCATATGTTTTGGAGTGCTGCTTTACAATATGATAGTTACTGGACAATGGTCTAAACATCCCCGAGGAAGAGAAAAAAAGGAGATTGGAATTGCCAAACTAAAGATGCTAGGGAGCTCATTTATACTTTTTATTTTTATAATATTCCAAACAAATCGGTGATGAACAAATGTGTTGTTTATTTTATTCCTCTACACAAACAAACAACTAATAGTGTGTTCATAATTCCAACATTTTATTGTGCAACATGTCTAATTTTTCTGTTCAACAAAGTTGCAGAGGAGATGATGTAGAATGTTTTTTCCCCCTTCTTGAGAATCCTAGCAAAAGACTTAGGCCCTTTTTGGATAGCCCTAAGGGGGCGTTTGGATCCTTGATTGGATCCTTGATTGGATCCTTGGGAGTGGGAATCACAAGTACCCATGCATCCCACTCCCATGTTTGGGTTGAAGTAATGGGAGTCCCATTGCTTTGATGGGATGGTCCAACCATCCCATGAAAGGATTCCCATTACCCCCTAAAATTGGGGGTAATGGGACTCATCGAGAGGGGTAATGGGGTGTAATACCCATATTACCACTCTCTTCATATTTAATTAATATTTAAAATTAATATAATTAATTAATAAATTTAATTATATTAATTTCAAATAAATAATAATTAAAAATAAGTTGAAATTGCCAAAAAAAAAACACCCCATTAGTTTTGTAATCCCCAAAAACCCATTCATTTTAAACTCTATGTTTTTTAAACCCCCAAAGCATGTAACGGATGTCAATGGAGTGATTTTCAAATTTTATGGACCAAAATGCCCTTGCATGGGAAGTCGTGGGCTGCAGATCATTTCGTGTATGAGAGGAAGTGGGGGTTTTTCCGTAGGGTAACCCCGAAGAGACAATTCTATCGGAGCCGTTTACTTGTTTTTTTCTCAACTCGCGTCTTCGACTTTTTCCATTTCAAGTCGTCTCCGAAGTTGTCTCTACGTGCGACCTCTGTAATTCTGACTTTTTCCCTTTCCACGGTATCTCAAGGAGAAGTCCCTGCAAGTAGTTGGCATTTCATCGGTTTGCAATCTAAGGTATTTACTATGGTTTTTATGTTAACTATTACTCTACAAAAGAAAGATTTTTTTCGGTTTTGTTTTGTGCTCCTGTTTTTGTTGGAAGATATTGAAGTCTGCAGGGGGATTTCTCGGCTGGGGTTTTGTTAGTCTGCAGGGCAATTTCTCGGCTAGGGTTTAGTTTTGTTTTGCATTTTCGTCTGTATACACTATCGAAATAGTTTTTTTGATTCTTATGATTTATGTAATATTTATAATGTACATTTCTCCTTTCATTTGATATGGTTGCAATTTTACAAATGAGGTTTACGTTTAAGAAATGAGATGTTACAGTTTAAATTTTGTTGTCTTTATTTAAGTATTGTTGTCTCTGTTTAATAAACTAGGTCTCTGTTTAACAATTGATATCTCTGTTTAAGAACTGAAGGTTACCGTTTAAAACCCTTATATTTCCGCTTAAACATTTGTGAATACTGCATGTTGAATGTGTTGTTATTGTCGCAGGCTTATGGCTATGGCGGTCAACCTAGTTAATAGCCGATGCTATTTGACACCGGTAGTGGAGACCTTAGCTGAATTGAAAGATAACATGACCCCTCGACACTGGAAAATCATCCGAAGGACACCGTTTGCAGCATTCACTGAGTTGGAAGCTATATACCAAGAGAGGGCCCTTCTTGATTCTCTATTGCAAAGGTACGATGGCCGCACCAATAAATTCAGGATCGGGGAAAGCCTGCTGAGTTTCAGGCCTCAAGATGTGGCCCTCTTTCTTGGTCTGCGTTGTGATGGCGACGTAGTCATGTTTAAGAAGAATAAAACCCACTCAGCATTCGAAGGGAGGTATTTTATCAAAAACCTACGAGAGACACAGAGACTCCATCAAGAGCACTCTTGTGCAACTTGTTCGACAGAGGGGGGAAGAAGAAAATTTTGTCAAACTCCTGATGGTGTACCTCATGGGTACAGTCCTCTTCCCAAATACATCATGCTCGGTTCCGAACTGGATCGTTGATTATGTCAATGATCTACCCTCCATAGGGCGATACGCATGGGCACAGGCGACGCACAAGTGGCTTATAGAGGTCATTCCACAAGCAGCCGCTCGAGTGCAAGATAGATGCACCGGGAAGAAGACCAACACAGGGTATATTAAGAGTTGTTCGGTCGCGCTTAACGTCTGGTTTTACGAGCTGACCAGAACGGGAAAGAAAGTCCATTTTGGCAAGATCGCAAGGATGCTGTGCTACGGTGAAAGTAGTTATCGGAAACAAGCGATGGTAGAAACCAGCTTGTCATCGCTCGAAGGAAAAGAGGTAATAAATCATGGACAATGTTTAACAGAAGTCTTTAATGTTTAAACATATTATTTAGCGTTTAACTTTATTATTTACAGTTTAAAATTTGTTCATAAAGGTTTAAATATTTTGTTCTCCGTTTAAATATATTCTATAATGTTTAAATATATAAAAACTCTGTTTAAATATAGTTTTTATAGTTTAAACTGAATGATTTCGCTGAAATTGTTTGGTTTACATATGTTAGTTTCCTGAGCTGGTTCCGGCGAATGCTGAAGAAGAAATATTTGTTGGGGCCAACCGACGGATGGATGCTATTGCTCCGGAACCACTTGCTCGAAGGCAGGATGAGAGGGCATCCTCTATCGTGCACGCTCAACGCCGTTCTCCTACTTCTAGCCCACCACACGCAAGCATTCCTCGACGCCGGAGAAGCCCTCCCCTACCCCGCCAGATTGCAACAACTCCCCTACCACGACAACGACAGTCCCCCCAATTGTGGCAGCCCCACCGACCATGGCAGCGCCTCCGACTGTGGCAGCCCCACCGACGACATTAGGCGAAGATGTCACTACAACTCTTATGCAGGCATGCCAGATATTGATGACCAAGTCTCCTCGGTTTGTCGCCCGTGTTGAGGCACTGTAAGGACGTTCACAATCGACTGCGCCATCCCTACAAATAAATGAAGCACCCGGGACGAATGAGGCGTCGGAATTTGACGACGACAACATCATTCAGGGGGCCATTCCAGGACGGCCACATTCGAAGAGACTTGCGAAAAAGAGGAGAATAATACTGCCTCTGTCTCCACCGCCGGCTGACGATGAAACAATAGTAATACCATCGGCGGCTGATGCTGTTCCTGAGTCTGTCACCGTTGATGACATGGCCATGACGGTGGAGGACATCGTAGACGATGTGGCCGTTGTCGCGGTTGAGAAGATCGTTTACTCTCTTGTTAACGAAATCCCCGACCCGGTGGAAATGGCTGCCTAGAGTGCGGCATCAAAGATGGACACAATCCCTGAAGAACAAGAACAAGCTAAGGGTGTGTCTCCCATTGATGTTGTTGCCATGGCCACGGTTGAGAAGATCGTTGAATCTGTTGTCGTGGCCATAGCTGTGGCCGACAGTATCGCATCGAAACAGGTCACAATCCTACAACAAGAAGTAGCATGTAAGGGTATGTCTACGGTTGATGCTATTGTCGTCCCCGCATCGAAGCCAAACACAATCCCACAACAACAACAACCATGTAAAGATGTGTCTGCGGTTGATGCTATCGCCGTCGTCCCCGCATCGAAGCTAGACACAATCCCACAACAACAACAACAACCATGTAAGGATGTGTTTGCGGTTGATGTTGTCGCCGTCCCCGCATAGAAGGAAGATGCTACTGGTGCTGAACACCATCAAGGCTCAACGACAATGCCCCATGAAGACCCCGACCGAGCAACGAGAGAGATAATCAAGACCAATCAACAATGGGATGAGACGGCTCAGAAAGTCTTTGCTCCAAAGAAGAAAAAATGGGTTGGCCAATCTTGTCTTAACAAATATGAGCAGGAGTTGATGAGGATCTTCCTCAACTGCCGTATGGACAGGTAAGTTTAAAGTTTTTATGATAGTGTTTAAATGTTTATATATTATCATTTAATTTATCTACTTAACGTTTAATTATTTATAATATCATTTGAAAATTGATAATATCATTTAAATATTTAGAATATGGTCTAATTATATCTGTTATTGTTTAACCTCAGCACTACCGTGTGGAAGAATGACGCTGTCAGCACCACATGGGATAAATTATACACTCTGCTTGTGGGGAAGGAGATGGTCACAGATGATGTGATGGACACTTTCGTATGCATAATACAAAAGTCGTTGAGTAAAGTGCCATATCCTTACAAGAAGCGCGCCTCCATCACAAGACCGTTTGCGCTGTTTATGTCAAAGCAGGACGACGCACATGAAACAACTATGGCTATGATCGGAGATGCTATGCGCAACTTGCATGAAGTTCAAATTGTCATCCTCCCGATAATAGTGAATGGTCACTTCCATGTCGTCATCCTTGATAATGATAAACAAGTATACATGCATTATTCTTCATGCGTGGGTACGAAAAAGACGCGTTGGACATGGTAAGTTCTTTAATTATGTCCGATTAATAGTGTTTGTTATTTAATCGGTATTTTAATCTCAACTTACATATCTCGACAGCGGAATCTATTCGACAATTGTGTCAATTTGGAGTTTGGTGAGTCGGCAACCGTAAAGTACCCAATCGTTCATGACATGGAAACCCCACGCCAAAAACAAGGAAGCGTCGATTGCGCCGTCTATGTCATGCGGTTTATCGAGCAATTACTTTGGTGTGAGAAGCTACGGCTACCGCAGACAGACGTTCCTTACCTAAGATTAAAGTATGTTTCCCGCATACTTAAAGAGGGGAGGACAGCCGGCGTCCATTAGAAAATGGGGGTCGTCAGAAGCGGGTTAAATTTTATTTTCGAAGAACAGGACTTGTATATGTCAATGTTAATTTTGTTTTCGAAAGTAAACCAGGAAAAATTCAATTCATTTTTTTTGTTTTCGAAGAAAATGACTTGTATATGTCAATGTAAATTTTGTTTGTTTTCAATTGTAAAGCAGGTTAAATTCCATTCAGTTTCATTTCATTGTTTAATTTACAGTGTCATTGTTTACATTTCAGTTTAATTGTTTAAATTTATCATCTACCGTTTAAATATCAATTTGAAATATTTAAAATTACAGTTTCTCTGTTTAAAATAACACTGTCTCTGTTTAAATAAATGATAACACTGTAAAGAATAAGAGTTTAAATATGAAAAGTTGTCACTCAATTCAGATTATTTCTCTTGAGAAGTCAGCTTATTTATAATGCCTAGTCGGCGACAGTTTCATTGCAAAATCTACGATTGTGACCGGATCCATTGCAGCGGCTGCAATGTAACTCGCGGACATCAAATGCTTGCGACTCGATCCTCTTTCGTCTAGGACGCCCAGGCTGCCTTCTCTTCACAGGAGGTCGCAAATGAAGCTCACAATTTTCGTCTAAAGGCTTGTCATCATCGTGTATGGGGAATATAGCTTCCTTATACGCCAGTTTATAATTGTCGGCGGTGAAGTAGCCACTAATAAATCGATGAATATTGGTGTCTATCTGTATTATTGCAGCGCAAGCGTGTTTTCAAGGGATACCATAAACTTGCCACCTTCGACATGAACAAGTTCTGATGGCAAGATCTACAGAGTTGCTGTACTGGTTGATCACTTCGTAACGATCATCGACATAACCACCAACACGAAGATTTTGGCTATCCTCGACAATTATCTCTACCTTCGAATGTATATCTGGGCATAAGTAGGTCTCTCATTTGTTCGCTTGCTCACGCCGGTTACATAACATGCGCATCAACTTGAACCTGGCAAAGAAGGTTAAACAAAGACAGTGATGGTTAAATAATTGGTAAACTTGTTTAAACAGTATGGTAAATATTTAAACGATTAAATTAATATTTAAATTCAGACAATTTTAATTAAACAAATATAGAAATGTTTAAAGGTAACACTAAATGTTAAGTGTAAATCAACATTCGTAGACCTTATGGAGTCGACCATTTTCGTCACCGGTAAATGACGAGCTTCTTTGATCCAAGCATTGAACGACTCCATGACATTTGAATACATCTCACCCCAACGATCACCTCTGAATAGATAATTCGACCAATGTGCCATATCCGATTTATTAATCCACCAGTGATGGGCTTCAGGTGATGTGGCCTGCAGTTCATTCACGGTATCATCGAATTCTTTAACCGTGGATGCCCACGCAATGCGAAAGCATATAGACCAGCACTCCTCCCTCAATGTCTTCCCAAGTCTGACATTGGCTTTTATAAAATTGGTCTCCAAATGTCGAAGATAGTATGCATGTGGCGAAGAAGGGAAGACTCTCGCAATTGCATTCACAAGGCCCTTGGACCTGTCCGACACGAAGATAATTATCTCATTATAATCTCCTTCCTCGTATAAAGCATCGCCTAACTTGGATATGAACCAAGTCCAATTGGTGTCAGTCTCGTTATCGACTATACCAAAGGCGACGTTAAAAAAACCATTGTTTCCATCTTTCCTTGTGGCACCCAGTAGTGTACCCCGATACTTTCCAAGGAGGTGGGTACCATCGAGAAACAGCAGCGGCCTGCAATCCCTCTTGAATCCCACAATACACGCGCTGAAAGAAAAAAATGCACGTTTAAAATGATCACCGTCTCTTTCCACGATCGCAACGCTGCCGGGGTTTGTCTCAGCCACCTTATCCACATACCAAAGCAACAAGTCGTAGCTGGAGATGTCACTGTCGTCGAGGACCACCCGGGTATGCTCTTTTCCCAACCAAGCCTGTTTGTGTGGTATGTGGACACCATGTTCCCGCAACATGTCCTTCTGAATGTCGATGGCCTTGTACAAGGGCCAGTCCTTGAGCTTCTAAATCACTCGTGCGCTTACCCATTTTTTGGACGCTTTTGGATGTGACGCCGAACCTATTCCACCACCGCAAGTGTGTGACGGGTTGATTGTCTTGATTTTAAAAGTATTTTTATTATACTTTTTTGAAAGTATTTTGAAGTACGTCCCTGAAATGTTCAACACCGTCAAAAAGTTGTCCGATATCCAACGACAACACTTCAGAATGATCTGACGAGGAAGGAAGACATCCCACACCGTCAGGGTCACCATGGGGTTGAACGAGAGCACTCGTAGAATCTGAATTCCTGCCAACACTTCAGTTAAATGAAAAGATCAATATGTTAAGCAGAGAATAGACTGTTTAAGTGATAAAGTAAATATTTAAACGTTAAATTAAATAGTTAAACAGTGAACAATTAACTTAAATAAATAGTACAAGATTTTAACCAGTGACAGACATACTTAAACAATAATGAACCTATACAACTGGATCAAATAAAAAAGAAGGAACTTACAATGAGTAAAACTCATTTTCATTAGGATTCGATAATGGTACATTGTCTGTCTCGACAACAAGATCAACTACAGCGCATTTGAAGATGGAGTGCACGTGACACATCCGCTGGAAGTCAATATCGTTTTCTATTGTACAAACCGTTTTATATCCATCGGGTGTGATAAACTTCACCCTGACAAGGAAAACTTAGAGACCCCATCACTCAAATATCTCATCTAACACCAACTCCCAAGAAGTAGAAAGGCAAACAAAAAAGTGCACAGTTGTATGCATAGAGGTTAGACTAGACTTGATGTGATTGGGCGGTATTTTTCACTCCATCCCAAGGGCAAAAAAGGAAATATATGTCACTGTCGCGAGGAAGCCATATTGTCATCGCTCGAATTAAAGTTCTCACCTTATCATGAGTCTCTGTTTAAACGTCAAGCTTTTTATGTTTAAACCGATACATATAGTGTTTAAAATAACGGTTAACTGTTTAAATAAATTCTATATCATTTAAATAATATGTAAACCGTTTAAATATAGTGATTTAACTATTTTAAAATATATGTTATTATTAAAATATATGTTTGACTCACCAAGTATCTGTACATTCGAATGCTCACGGCGGTTGCATAACATGCGCATCAACTTAAACCTGCACAACGTAGAATGCAACACATTAAAAAAGGTTAAGCAAACACATTCATAAAAACGTCTATTAATCAATGTGTCATGGTCTGACTTAAGCGAAGATCTTGAGAGTTAAACACAGAAAGTAATATTTGTACACTGACGAAAGGTTCTTAAACGGTAAGAATAATTTTCAAGTGATAAATATCAACTCCGTCTTAAAGGATGTTTCATGATCTTCCTCCTCTAGAGAATCCTCCGCAATCACACAATAAGTGAAAACTTTCTTTTCTTACCCAAGTTGAAATGCCCGCTTAATTTCTTGCCCGTCATCCACCGCTGGAGAATCCTCTGCATTCAAGCAATTATGCCAGAATTTTGACTTGGGCAAGAAAAGATAGTTTAACTTGTTGCGTGATTACGGCTGATTGATTCTCAAGATGAGGAGGATCATGAGACATCCTTTAAGATAGAGTTGATCTTCGAATTTTAATCTGACTCCAACGAATATCATACACAAGAAGCAGATGAGGAGGAGGAGGATGAGGACAACGAGGAGTGGTTGTCCATGGGAAGGGTTCTTCCTTGTCATTTATGGTGTGAAGTCCACAAGCAGGTCGACGCTTCATATCCGAGAAAAAAGTGAAACGCACAGTGGACCGAGATTGACTGATCACAACGAACGGGTATTCGGATATTTATGTTACTGTGCACAAGAATTAATGTCGTCATTAATTCTTATGCACGGGATACCATAACCTTGCCATCTTCCACCTGCCAACACTTCAGTTCAAACGAAAAAGATCAATATTTTACGCAGAGACTTTGAGAATTTACACGTTAATATGAATAGTTAAACAGGTAAAGATAAATTTAAATGGACACGACAATTATTAAACAAATTTGTAATATATTTAAACAGATAATAGCAAAGAGTTAAACAGTATTTAAAATATACAACTAGATAACCATAAACGAGAATAACTACCATAAACGAGAAGAACTTTAAAACGAAATGAACTTTTTTTCAGTAGGATTCGACAAAGGCACATCGTCTGTCTCGACAACAAGATCGACTACAGCTCATTTGAAGATGGAGTGCATTTGACCAATCCGGTGGAAATCAACTTCATTTTCAGTTGGAGAAACCGATTTATATATTTCGGGTATGATAAACTTCACCCAGACTCGTTTCCTAAAACAGATTTACATCTATCATTACCACAAAAACCCTCCATAATAAACACTCGCAGAATGGTCAAAATGATAGCAACGAAAAGATTCTCACCGTATTACGAAACCGGCAGAACTGAAGTCGAACAAACCAAATGAGGAGAAATAAGGAGAAAAACAAGATGTAATGCAACTTCTAGGTATTGTCTATCAGAAACCAAGCAGAAAGCCCTTGAAAAGGTTGGACATGATATGATTTGGCGCTTTTTTTTCACCATTTGCAAGGGCAAAAATGGGATTTCACAACATAGACCCATTTGAAGTGAACGGTAGGGGGTAAAAGGGAAGTTAAATAATGATATTTAAATTATTTTATAAGTAAAAATTTTTTATTTTTATTATTTAATTATATGTTAAAAAAATTATTACTTTAAATAATTAATTATAATAACATATTTACATATTAATTAACATAATAAAATAATTTAAACATCATTATTTTTTTAACTATTACTATAATTAAAATAATTAATTAATGGGGTGTAATACCCCTATTATTATTTTAATTATTATAATTAATTAAATATGTAAATTAATTATATTAAGTTTAAATATTTAATTATAATAAATTCTAAATATTTAATATTAAATAATATTAAATATTTATTATTAAACATAATTTATTATTTTATACAAATGATTTATTTACACAAAGGGTATTAATGTAATTTTCATCCTATCTCTCTCTTACTTTTTTCTATTCCTAACTCTCATTCCCTACATCCAAACACCTTCTTCATTATCCTCCTCTTTCCCCCTATTCTTATTCACATTCCTCCCTTCTTTTCATTCCCCCTCTTCTCAATCCTATTCCGCAATCCAAACGGCCCCATAGGAATAGTGTTCATTCCTATGGAATTTAGTATTACATAGGAATTTGTAGTAATGTGTGTTTGGACATTGTTTTCATAGGGTAAAATTACTATGTAAACATGGGATTCCATAGGAATTTTTTAAAGTGGTAAGACCAAAATATTTTGGTGTTCCTTTGTTTTTCAGGCTAGGGTTGGGGGTTGCGACCTTGCGCTTGGTCCATTGGAGAAAGAAAAAGGTTAGGGCATTTGGGCTAGCCGGCACGCCTTCGATCCGGTGACGACGCCTCCGGTCCAGTCACCACGCCTCCAGTCCGATCACAAAGCCTCCGGTCAGATCACCACGCTGTGATTTTTTCTCCACGCATTTGGGCTGGCCGATACGCTTCTTTCTCCAACGATTGGATCATTTCTTGTTTTTCAATTTGTGTTTCGGAATTGATTATTCATTTTCCATTCGATTCACTGGTGGAAAAGCAAAGAAATCTTGATTTGCCGCAAGCCATGAGTTTGTTTTAGCTTGCCCTACGGTTTTGATGAGGACGATTGGTCTGGCAAGCTTGCAGTCGATGAGTCTTGATGGGTTTTCACCTTCCATGATCCCTAAGGAGCAATCAGACAGTGTTGTTGATCAGAAGAAGAGTGGCACTATGTTCTTAAAGAAAGATATGAATGCATAATTTTCAGATTGATAGGTCTTTATTAGTCAAGTTTTTCATTGGATTTCCATTCCAATGTTAGAACTGATAACCATATGTTATTTGAAAAGCTGAATTCAGTCTTTCATTGAACCCAGAATTCTTAATAATGATCAAGATGAGATGTATTTCTATTAGAAATAGATGTACTATCTGCTAAACAGATATAGTTCATTTGCCAAAGCCAGCTTCCTCTAATGTAATTTGGTTGTATCTGTTGATGGCTTTTAAGGA
The DNA here is from genome assembly GCF_009730915.1 of Dioscorea cayenensis subsp. rotundata. Classification (NCBI taxonomy): domain Eukaryota; kingdom Viridiplantae; phylum Streptophyta; class Magnoliopsida; order Dioscoreales; family Dioscoreaceae; genus Dioscorea; species Dioscorea cayenensis. The sequence continues at coordinate 15,539,152 of NC_052490.1, forward strand.
AACTTTCTTATTGTTAGTGTACGTAATCAATATATTAAACGTCAACAAATCTTATCCATTTTCCATTGATTCTATGAAGTTTGATTTTAGCTAGAATAATCTGATAAGACACAGTAGTGAAGCACTATAACTCCTCTTTCTTGTTGTGCATTGCTTTATGATCATAAGAAGTCAAATTTTTATTTGTTGTATGGATTTGTTTAATCTGACAATGAGGGAACAACTCAATGATGTTTCAATTGAGTATGCCTTAATGGAAATGCCTCAATTACCTACTCTTTTGTTTGCTTATGTTTTATTAGCAATTGGACCATCCAGTTAATTAAATGAAATGATTATAGGTGTATGTATGTACAATATTAGTCCATTAATTAAATAAATCCTCAATTTAAAATTGAAGAGTGGTCATTTCAGCTTTTATTTTTAATTATATAAATAATTTATTTATATTTGTAAAAATAAATTATTTGATAATAATTCATAACATGAAATATATATATATATTTATATATATATATATGGTTCTTCAGCTTTTCACCCGTTGAGATATTTTGGGCTCTGATATTCGTAGAGTGTTCAAATGATTTTGAGAGTGTTCAAATATATATATATATATATATATATATATATCATTTGAAGAGTATTCAAATGACACTGATATTTGTCCACAACAAAAACAACCAAAAAAGACAGCCTTTTGTTTTCCCAAAGCTCTAACCCTCACACTCTCTCCACTCCCCATTCAAAATCCTTTATCATTTCTCTCATATTTTTATTTATTTATTTCTTTATTTATTCATTCATTCATTTTTGGAGCCAAAATTAATATACTGTTATTTTAATTCATTGAAACTAATGCACAACCGTCATTCCTTTTGTGGTGAATTGCATTGAATACTTTAGCATGAACAAGAAGATGAATAAGAACTTGATTCCATATGATGTTCAATTTAATAGCAATTCTTTATAGAAATTATTCTCTTATTAATTATTCTATACAAAAAATATTTATAAATAATATTTGGTGAATAAAGATGAGTCAATAAATCTTTGATAAAAGAGAAGACCACAAAACATTCTCTAATGTATTTTTTTATTTTTATTTTGCTAATCAAATTCTTATCATTTGTATTGCTTTGTATAGATGGCAAATCAAGAGAAGATCGACATAAGGGCCAATTGGAATGAAAATCATAGGGCTCATCTAGTGAAATTATTAGGTGATTATAACGTTCCCGCGTACCGCTCACAAAATGGATGGACTAAAGAGGCATGGAATAGAATATTGCATGACATGGTAACAAAATTCCCTAATTTAAAATACACCGTTGTACAAGTTAAAGCATTAGAGTAAGAGATGAAACAAATTTACAAACTTCTGAAGGGGTTTACCGAATTGATTGGCTTTGGATGGGATTATAAAAAAAATATGGTCAAAGCCACTGAAGAAGTTTGTGCACTACTACTTGAGGTATATATTTTTATCACATAATTTACAGACTTTATGCAATAATTTATCTTAATTATTTTCCTAAAAATATGAGTAGAAATAAAGAAGCTAGAAGATGGCATCAAAAACCCTTTCCATATTTCACGGGACTATAGGAGATTTATGAGGGTATAAAAGTGTTGTTTACTAATGTTAGCTTTAAAGATTTGTTCATATATTTTCTAATAATTTGTACATTTATTACATAGGGAGATATGCAGAAGGAAGACGCTCTCGTGATGTAGATTATTATGCAAATGTGCCAATGGACACTCCATCTCCAAGCATTCCGGCTCCAAATGATCCCATCCAATCATTGTCTACACCCGAAATAGAGACAGAGGATCGTGATTTTGCATAAGTGACGCCTCCATGCAGTCAACCAAATATTTCACAACCCCAAAACTTATGTAGTGCAAGCCGGAAAAGGTTAGGAGATGAAGTGCAAAGAAGGAAAAAGGACCGAAGGCGAAAAAAATGTTCAAGAGTCATTCTTAGAGCAATATATAGATATGCGTAGAGCTGAGTCGGATAGATATATTGATCCTATGAAAATGAACTAGGTAAAGGAGAAATACACCATAAGAGAATACATGGTGGCATTTAATGTGTTGTGTGATCAATTTCAAGATGAAGATTTTGTTAAAATTACAACATTGTTTAAAGATAAGGATAATCATGAAATCTTCTTGAATCTTATCAATGAAGAACAGAAAGTGTTGTGGCTTCGACAAATGATTAATTAAAAACAATGATATGTTCTATGTTTTTTTATATTTAGTTGCATGTAAAACGTTATGTTTAAATGACTTGAATTTTTTATGTAAGACATTATGTTTATGAGATGTATTTATTTGTTTGAGATATATTTGTTTATTTTGGCAGGTTTTTGAATTATTTGTGGATATTCTGTTGCTTAATAACAAAAAGAGGATTTTATAAATAAGGCAACATTCATAAAGTTACATATTGATAATTGTAGCTTCAAAATAAAACAACATCAATAAACTTACACATCAATTAAGTTACATTTCTATGATAGTTATAGTAATCATTCCACATTTGCATTGCTATTTCATCTCTATTGCGAGCACTTGCAATACGATCAGAGTTCAGTACCTTGACATCATTTTGATATGTATCATCTTGATTTGGGATGGTAACTTCGTCAGCTCCATTACTAATTTCTTCGATTTCATTCGTGCCATTGTGTATACATATGAAATTATGCAAGACACATGCAGCAACTACTATATCAATTTGGGAATCTATTGGATGAAAGGTTGCAACTATAAGTATAGGAAATCTCATTTCAAGACACCAATAATGCATTCAACATGATTTCTCAATAAAGCATGTCGCAAATTAAATAGTTCTTTGTAATTACTTGGTCTACATCCTGCTCGTCCTTGTTCCTGTAAGTGATAATGCACACCCCGGTTTGGAGTATTTGCATTTCCTGCATCCACTAGGTAATATTTATTGGGGGGACATTAAAGCCTTGGTCGATTGAATGCTGAAGTACTCTAGCATCAGAAGTAGAACCACCCCAACCAGCCTGAATATATACAAAATATAGGTTAAAATCGCATGAGACCATGACATTCTGGGATAATGTTTGTTTTCTATTTCTATAAGAATCTTGTAAGGCCAAAGAAATAGTGATTGGAACATGTGTTCTATCAATAGCACCAATACAATCCTAAAATAAAAAACCCATAATATTTGTTAAGAGAATATATAAAAAATGTAAATAATAAATAAAAAGACAGTATAAAGATTTCTAACATTGAAATATGGGAAAAATGTCTATTTTCTGGATAACTGGTGATGTAGTTGTTCGTGGCAATTCTATATATGTAGTCGCGAGAGTAGTAATAGCTTCAAGCACTTTTTTTAAAATAATGGCTAACCGTTTCTGCTGAATGTTGAAAACGTTATAGCACTTCACGATTACTAGCATTGTGTGCATGAGTGTACATAAATATTGCTAGTTGTTCCTCAATTGTAACCCTTTTTGAGCTTCGAAGAAGAGATCTTTCTCTTAAACAATTCGCAAGTGCTTGAAATATACGAGGCTCCATACGAAATTCACGCTTACAATGTGCCTCATGACCTTCAAGAATTTTTTGAACATATGCATCGCCTGTTAATATTGATGTATGACAAGGCTTAGTTTCTGAACTTACAGGAAATAAACTTGGTAAAATGGTGAACATGAATTTGTCATCATCTTCATTAATCTTTCTCCATTGATCCAGATCCATATTGAAACAAAAGACTTTGAGACGTAAAAATTTAAATTGAAGAGAGATAAGTTTACAAATGGCATAAGAGTGTTGGCCTTAAATAGAGAGAAATTGTCAACGGCTAGTTTTTTTAAAACTCCAACAGCTAGTTTTTCAAAAACTCCAACGGCTAGTTTCATTTTCAAAATTAAAAATTTCTATGGAAAAATTCTTGCACATATCCAAACACTATTCTGTAGGAACTTTTTCTGTAGTAAATTCCATAGGAATTATTTCTGAATCTTATGGAATAAATTCCTACAGAAAAATTTACTATGCATCCAAACAAGCCCTTAGTCTGAGTTAGGTGCAAACCCTATGTTTTTGGGTATTATGTTCTTAAAACCTAAGTTTATACCAGTGAAAATTTACTATGAAAGTTTGAGATGAAGTTGTCAAAGTTGATGGTCTTCGTCCTTTTATATCACCTGCCACTGTAATATTTAGCAAGACTTGAAATTTTAAAATGTCAATTTTCAAAAATTTTAAAATATAACTTGGCTTGGGTTAATTTACATAGGTATAATCACCAAAATAGTCCTTGTACTTTTCTCTCTCTTTTGGTCCCTCATTTCAGAAATGCTCCCGACTAGTCCTCTACTTTTGAAAAATATAGTCCACTAAGTTACATGTCTCAAATGTGCCCTCACTTTTAGAAATGCTCTCTAAAGAGTAGAGTGGGCACTTTCCAGAGGACATAGCTTTTTAACTAGGGCACATTTTCAAAAAGTAGAGATGAGCTCGGGAGCATTTCTGAGTAGAGGGACCAAAATGAAACAGAGAGAAAAGTAGAGGGACCAACTAGAGTATTATACCTTATACATATATATAGATATAAACATGATTTTGTGTATTCTAAGTTTAGTTTTTGTTGTTTGTTTCTATTGTTTTGTAACAATAAAGAAAATAAATAGGTATATTATGCTTTTATTTTAATATTTATTGAATTTGTTTTCCATCATATATGTGATTTTTTTTGTTTTTTTTTATTATTTATGTATTATATCATTACTTATTAATTTATTAAATTAATCTAATAATATTTGTGTTTAGCAATACACATATGACATTAACAAATTAAATATTTATTATGTTTCTAAAACCTATCATTTTTTAATGAAAAAATAATTAATCTACTAAAAATATATAGATTATGAATAAATAAAATAACATAAAAAGGAAAATAAATTGCATATACAATTTAAAACCAAATTACTTTCATATATAAAAACTCGTAGTGTAAGCACAATCTCTACACTAGTTATGTGTGAACACAAAAAATAAGAACCAATCAAAAGAGACCAAATGTTAGCAAAAGAATGATTTACGGACACTTCTTACTTTTTCTTATTTCCCTTTTTTTTATATTTAATTGAATAACTTGTAGATTAAAAACAAAACAAAAACAAAAAACAAACAAACCCTAAAGAGATCCTTTTTCAATAAGCAATAAAACATGATTTATCCTTGGTTAGTTAAGATATAACCTATGTTTCTTTACTTATAATGTATAGTTGTTAATTTCTTTTTCCAAGCCTATGTTAGGGTCCTGCACCATTCACATGCCACCCTTTATATGTATCTTGTTTCTTTTCTTCTCATTCCTAACACTTCTTTTTCTTATTATTTTCTTTGTTCTATTTTCAAACTGCCTCGTGTGCAAATAAGAAAAAGAGATACTTCTCTCAAAGTCAAACAAACCCACAAATGAGAGGAAGTTGGTGTGCATAACACTATTTTTTTTTCATGACCAACAAAATCATAAATTATGTTTGAAGAATTAAGGCATTTTCTTTCTAATATAACACTCTTTATTTTTAATTATCAAAATAACTCATGTGAAATTTATTCAATTAAAATAATAATAATAATAATATTACTATTATTATTTTCAAAATAATTACCATTAAAAAAAGTTTTAAAAAAATAAAAACTTAGAAAGATTTTAAAAAATTTGACTTTTGTGATTATTTATAAAAATAATCATATCATTATCATGTCATGTCATATATGTTTATTAAAATATTAAATTAGAAGACAAGCTTGCCACATGTTAATTTCTCATGAAATATTTTCTCGCCAAAACATAAATCAAATATTATAATAATATTAAACATAAAATATTTACAATAAAGTATATTACATTAAATTATCCTACTATTAAACTTTTAAAGATAAAAATAGATTATCGCTTTAACCATGTGTTAAGTTCTCATGAAATATTTTCCCGCCAAAACATAAATAAAATATTATAATAATATTAAACATTTAATATTTATCATATATTATATTACATTAAATTATCCTACTATTAAAATTTTAAAAATACATATAGATTATCACTTTGATGATAACTTAAACTATTTTATTTATCAAATTATAAAGATAATAATGATAAATATCATACCTCTCATTAATATTTTTAAAATAGCTTATAAAAATTATAAAAGTAGGTATCCTACATCATATATCAAATTATAGAATTAATAATAATAATAATAATAAATATCGAATCTTGTTTTTATTGAAATAGTAGAGATTTTGTCTATAAATATAATTAAGTCTTTTATTTATTTCCAGTTTTTACATTAATCACACAATTATTGATATTAATATTTTTTAAATGAATTTTCAAAATATAAATATAGCTTAATTCATCTCATGATAAATTAAAGTTCTTTATTTATAAAATTATTAAATTGATAATGATAAATATCATATTTTATCTTATTTTTAATATTACAGCCTATAAATAAGAAGCTAAAGTTTTCATTAATCAATCAATAATTTAATATAATATTTGTTAATTACTATTTCATTTGTTATGTTTGTTAATTGTGTGATAGTTTTGATTGATGAGGTTCAAGGTCCAATGTGATTGGCAATGCTTCAGAAACTGTAAGTGCTTGTAGTTGCTGATAAAATTGCTATTATTCAAGATGAGGCTTTAATTAAAATATATTACACTTCAATTACTCAAATTTCAAGCAATAAGATAAAAAGTTTAACGTAAGGAAAAGTGTATCCATAATTTATCATTTTATTTTTTTTGTAATTCATATAGGACAACTTTATTTGTGCTAATTTTCTTTTTATCTAGGTCCATTAGATTCAATATTATCATTTAAATTAAATGAAGATAATATAATTTATTTATATCATTTGCTATGAATATTAATATTACCATGCCTCATTTATATGCATGTCAATAATTTATTAGGTACATCCTTAATCTTTTTAATATAAATTGATTCTGTGTTTATTTATTTATTTATTTATTTGATGGTAGCACAAGTTTGTTTATTATTAATTTTTATTAGAAAACAAGGATCAAACCATAGAAATTCTATAAATTAATTTTAATTATAAAATAAAATTGTATAGAGAAGAAAATTAATTCAAAATAAAATAAAATTATTTAAAAATGGAAAAACATTAATAAACACACACACACACACACACACACACACACACATATATATATATATATGAAGAAACTCTAAATGGAATATTAATTCAATATAAAATAAAATTATTTAAAAATGGGAAAACATTAATAAACATATAAATATATATATATATATATATGAAAAAACTACAAATGGACTATTAACTGCCAAGTTAAAAGAAAAATCTTATCAAAAATATCATTATTGCATTAATTAAATTTTAAAAAATTAAAATAAAGAATAATGTATGCTAACAATGACCGATATATATATATACATATAATTCAAAAAACAATTGTTGATAGTTTCAAAAATTGAGGAAACTATGATCTATAAATATCTTTGGAATATAACCTTTAAATAATTGTAAATTATTAGAGGAGTGCATTGCAATGGCATCAAAATATTTGTAATTTATTTCTAAATTATTAACAAATTATTAGAGGGATTGCAATGTTAAACTACCAAGGTATTTACAGTTTAGTCCTAAATTAATTATGTTTTACTGAAGAGACTAAATTATAAATAATATGTAGTATAATGCTATTGAATTCATCCTATATATACAACTTTTATCATGGTATTTTTTTACTAATTTACAAAGGATAAATATTTTTTTATCACTTCAACTTTATTTGACTTAAAATTATCTGTTAGCTTCGATGAAAAGAAATATTGTTTAATTACACTAATTGTTATGAATATTAATATCAAATCCGTAGTCACCCACTTTAATTAGAGAATCAAAAAAATAATTGAAGTGATTAGCAATGCATCATCTATATATATCATCAATGATTTTATTAATTATATCATTTCAATCTGTCCATAGATTAAGAGTATTTATTTTGATTTTATTTTCAAACTCCTAATTTGGTATTTAAAAAGAGTTCTTTTTTTAAGAAATTCGACAATCAATAAAAAAAATTTCAAAATTTAGATTAAGTTTGTTGTTTTAATAAGTTTCAATAAGTTTAGTTTCAAACATTATTATCAAAATCATCTATAATAATTATGTCTTCGGTGTGAACATTATTATTAACATCATCTATTATGTTCATTCCAACCATGGATAGCATGGGGCATAACAGTAGTTATGTTCATAATAATTTTTAAAAATGTATTAAAAAAAACAAGATGTATAAACAACAACAACAACAACAACAGCAACAACATATTTTTCCAAAATAAATGTTGTTGAAAAAAAAAATATTACTTTATAAAAATTAATAATGATTTAAAAATTATTTAAAAAGATATAAGTATTTTTATTTTTATAATTTTTAAAAGAGAAGGGTGTTCATGAAAAAAATCAATATCTTAGTATTATAACTAGGCTTGATATAATGTTTTGAAACCCATGTTGGTGAATAAATTTCGCATGGGATTATTTTGGCAATTAAAAAAAAGAGAGGGTTATATTGGAAAAAACCCCAAGAATTAATCCATTATAATTATAAGAAACAAAGGCAATATTTTCACTAGTAGAATATAGTATCAAACTTGTATTAAGTGTGATATTACATAAGACCTACAAATGAGACAAAGCTGAATAGAAAGGCTATATTTTTCTAATTTTCAATATCTTAGACCTACCAGAGTTCCATTGTTCTACAGCCGAACCACAAAGTAAGATCACATGGGCAGCATCATATATTGTTGTCATGTTCTCACGAACACCATATTTTCTTCTAATCTCTGCCATATGACTAGAATTTAAATGAAATCACTCCATAATGAAAAAATATAAGGTGGAGAAGAAGATTTGGAAAAGCCGTCGTATAGTGGCCTTCTAGGTGTCTGCTTCTATACAAGGCAATGTGCCAAATAAGGAATGGTACCATATGATAGGGGATTACAATCAAAGAGATTGAGGCAAAGAGAGATTATAGGGATTTGGTTTAGATATCAATCCAAACTATCTATACATAGCACAATCCTATTCTTAACACCCTCCCTCAATCACATCTGGTAAGGTTGAGATTGTGACTTATCTATGTGAGTTGTCGAATAGGGAGTAGCTATGTAAACACATCGGCAACTTGATCTTGTGAAAAACTAGATTGGCAGAAAGATAGGTTGCACCAAAATTGTCACACCATAGACATGCTGGTCTTTTCTGATAAACACATAACTCTCTCAACAAGGATTGAATCAAAATTACTTCAGCAGTAGCATTAGCCAGCGTTTTATATTTAGACTATGTACTAGATCGAGACACTTTGGCTTGCTTGCAAGAGCTCCAAGAGACAATATTGGAACCAAAGAAGATTACAAAGCCACCAGTGGAACAATGATCATCTCGACATCACACCTAATCCACATCTGAGAATGCACTCACCAAGGTTGAAGAAGACTTATGTATATATAACCCAACTGAGGGTGTATGCTTAAGATATCTCAAAATATGTTTAACAGCTATCCAATTCAAGCTTGTTGGTGCACTCAAGAACTAACAAACTTTGTTCAGAGAGTAGGTAATATCTGGATGAGTCAGAGTGAGATATTGAAGAGCACCTACTATACTTCGATAAGTTGTAGCTTCTGCCGCAGATAGAGCTTTTCCATCTGTTTTTATCAGCTTCTCGGTGGTGCACATTGGAGTTGCAACAGGTTTACACTCTTTCATGTTAGCTCTTTACAGCAAATCACAAATATATTTCCTCTGAGTTAGGATCAACTCCTTGGGCTTCTTCTGAACTTCAATGCCAAGAAAATAGTGTACATCACCTAGATCTTTGATAGCAAACTCTTTTTGAATTTGTTCAAACAATCTTCTTATAGCATGAGTTAAGGAGCTTGCCACTATAATATCATAAACATAAATCAACATATAGATGATGTGGTTCGAATGTCCCACAAGTGCACGGGTTGTCAAGTAATACCACTCGTGAGAGCACGAGATGGTCATATTCCCTGGGGCCCGAGAAGCTATTCTTACTTCCTCTTTGAGTGTTGTTTAACCTACAACTTCAAGTGGTGCAATGGTATTACAAAGTAACAAAAAAAACTCTAAAAGAATGTCTACGGTGAAGGCAAATTACGGGTGAAAATCAAAAAGGGAAAGTGGTCACAGATGAGGATCACCTTGGGGCTACTAAAGTGCAAAGGATGCTACAACTATCACGCAAATGGTAGTTTGGACCGAGAAAATCCTAAGTTATATCAACTCGATGTCACGGCAATTGACCCCTAATCCAGTACGAGTATTGGTATGAAATTTCTTCTCACAAAATCCTCCTACGATTGAAATGAGGGCAAAGGATTTCTCAATCTAAGGTCGAAGCATAACCTGGGAACAACCCTAGAGTTGGAGGGGTACAAAATACCCGATGATCACGGCATATTCGTACATGTATCCCTTCCACGCTCGGCATGATCACGCAATCTAGTATAGCATTAAAAATGATACACAGAGTTCTTATGCATATCAAAGCTTCAAAGTGCACCAAGCATGGATCACAAAAATACCAAATGCAATAAAACAAGCTAAAGCACCCACTCTACACAAGTTCACCCCAAGGTTCACCTATCTCCGATGACCTTGGGGTTTAGTTGTTCATGCTAATAACATACACACTAGAATCCATGAAAACATCTAAAGAAAATGACATAAACTCCCTCAAGAATGAGAAGCCGAACGACGCTTGAGAAACCCTATGGAGAATCTTCTTCATTGTCTTCAACCTTCTACAAGTGTGCCCTAGGAGTGAATCTCTCCAAATCACACTCTCCCCATTGATTCCCACCTTGGAAATGCCCTCTAAAGCCTTCTCCTACCTCAGATCAAAGGTGGTGGTGATGAGCTCCAAGAACAGGCTTCCTCCTTCTTCAAGATGCCCTAAAGTCCTCTTTAAAAGATGATCTTGGGATGGCTTGCGGGCTGGTTTATGGTCAGTATATGGCCATGAGGATCCTCAAAAAACTTGTCGAATTTTCAGTAAGTTGCTACAGTAACTGCTATAGTGAAACTGCTTCTCCAGTCGGCTTACGGTCATCTTCACGGCCGTGAGGTTGCCCATGAGGAATTTCAAACTTAGCTTTTTCTTCAAATCTTTATGCTTCAGCTTGTTATAGTAATGCTACAGTGCCGGGGACTCCAAAACGCCATTTTTAGTGTCGATTTCTTCTTGAATCACATTGTTAAGCTCACCTAGCCTTCTTTTATGCCTGTAACACGAAAGAAATAATTAAATTATAAAAGGGCATCAATTCATCAATAAATACATAAATCATACACAACAAATACATATAAAATATATACATTTAGGCATTTATCATGATGTTACTTTAATCATTGTATATAAATAGTGATGGATTAGCTCGAGAAGGTATGAAGCCTAATTCCTGCAATTTTGAGCTCAGTTTTGAGAACAAGGCTCGTGGAGCTTGTTTCAAACCATAGAGCACCTTCTTGTGCTTGCAAAGATGATGTGGATGTCTTTAATCTTGATAACCTGGGGGTTGCCTCATATAGACTTCCTCTTCGAGTACCCCATGCAAAAAAAAAACATTTTTTTCATTAAGTCGCTGAAGATGCCATCCTCTTAACACTGCTAGCGATAACATAAGGCAGATTGTAGCTGGTTTCACAATTGGACTGAATGTATCATCATAGTCAATGATATGATGTTCTTTGAAACCCTTTGCTACTAGCTATGCTTTGTATCGATCAATGGAGCCATCAGCCTTCAGTTCGAGTTTAAAACCCCATCTGCAGTTAATGATATTTTGTTGATGAAGAGGAGGTATCGGTTTCCAGGTTTGATTTTTGTGATGAGCACTATATTCAGCATCCATTTGCTATTTTGTAGGGCCTCATCATGTGATGTTGGTTAAACCACTACCAACGAAGCATGTTGAAGACACCCATAAGGTACCATGCCACCCGTACGCAGCTTCAGTTGTCGAATGTTATCTGACACACCCCTTGCGTGTGACCCGCTAGTGCATGAGTTTGTCGAAGTAATAAATCCCTGGTGAGTGGGTATCGTATCCACAGGGAGTAGGAAATAAAAACACCAAGATTACTACTTAACCAAGCAAAAATGAAACACTGATTGTGTTGATAAGATGTAATGTAGACAAAATAATAGAATTAAGAAATAGAGGCACAAATAAGAGAGAGGAAAGGCAATCAATAAGAAGTGGGGTACTCGGATATTGTTCCGCCTAGACAAAACCAACTATTATGCTTTCTAACTAATGCTTAATGAGTCGTGGACATCCTAAGATACACGGTCCCAAACCTAAGGTCAACCGTGACTAACTCTACACTATGCCCCGACGGAGAAATCGATCAATCTCAACACCTCACACTGTGCAAAGTTCCAAGACGCTCTAGAGATTCCAAGTGATAAACCCTATTCCTATATGTAGACCTAACCCTTTAGTCCAGGTGAAAAACCCCTAGTCATAATTAAGCCCCAGATACTAAAGTTCACTTCAACGCTTCACTCTGTCGCTCGCGCAACTATGCCCCAGCGGAGTTCATCCTTTAGCACTTCACTCTATTGTAACCGCAAAGAACTCTAGAAAATGGAGGCAAGATAAATCTCATCATAAGGGAAAGGGGACGCTCTGCTACCTCTCGACTCACCCTCTCGACTCTCTCCAATCTAGCTTTGTCTAACCCTCGTGGTGTGTCACTCACTCACAAAGATTACCAATATGAACTCTCAACCCTAGTATCACTCTAATAGAGAAATTATTCAACAAGCATTCATGATTGGAATTCAATTAAAACATCAATTAAGGAAAGCATAATAAAAGATTAATGAAACAAATACATCCTAGGGTTCACAAATCCAAGTACCCACTAGGGCTTTAGCTCTTCATAGAGCAAGATGCAATCAATAGTAAAATTAAAAGTAAAAACAAGTAATCCATAGGAAAACCCCCTCGGTAAATGTGTCGATGGTCTTGTGGAGTAGCCTCATCCTCTCCAAAGGTCCCCTCGTCAAGCCTAGGGTACACCTCGCAAAATCCGTGCTGACAAAAGCTCCCCCAATAGCTATCTTCCAAGAGAAACGCGGTGTCGAAGCTGTAGAATCACTCCAAAATCCTTGCTAATACCTCTCTAAACCCTAGCTGCAAGCCTCTCAAAAGTTAGAGAAAAGATGGGGAAAAGGATCCTAAAATCGGGCTGAATCGCGGCTTTAAATAGGCTAGAATCGAGCATCCACACGGCCCTGTGGATGTTCCACACGCCCCTGTGGAAATTCCACATGGGCATGTGGATTCTCTGGAATTCTTATTTTCTACGGGGCTGTGAACAGTAACTGCTACAATGTTTTCCTACCGTAACCTACTATAGTACCCGTCCAAAAAACACTCCCGATTCATACTTTTCAACGAGGCAACATAAACAAGCACATGTTTATGCCATAGATCGCATCACTTCTTTAATAAAAAACCTCATTGGTGAAGATCTTGATATTATTGCACAAGTCGAGATACGCAAATGTGACTGCTTTCGTACCCTCCAACTCATTGTAATTGCTTGAATACATAGAGGTTGGCAAACATTCTTGTATCTTTGAGCCCAACTTATATCTTCGCATTTGTTGCTTCCAAGATTTCATCAAATAGTGCATTCATGATCTACATTGGTTTTTTTCTTACATATTTGGCTCCACAACCCTACATGCACCAAAGTAACACAAATACACATATATTAGCGCTATAACCTGATAAAAGTAATGCTCAACACAAGAAAAGAATACTTAGTACTACTAATACACAAGCACTTAATTATCATTATCATGTAGCCTTGTCATCACAGGATGGTTCATAATAGGCTATTCAACAACACCAGAAATCAAGAGATCCTATGGTAGCTACTACGGTGGCTGTTACAACACCTAGGATGACTATGGTAGATGTGGCAGCACTACTTACGGCAAAGATAGATTAGACTGCACAGGAGAATTATTAGGCAATAAAGAATAATCATTATCCATGAGATCATCCCCTCATATTGTTGAGAAGAAGAATGTAATGCATCCAAAGAAACAATAGAAGGAAGAATGACTGGAGACTCTGTGGAAGGTGAATCATAAGGTATAAGTAGTGCTTGTGCAAAAAGAAAAATCATTTCATCGAAGATGGCATCATGAGAGATATACGCCCAGCGTGTGGCCACATGGAGACACTTATAACCTTTGTGAAAGGGGCTATACCCAAGAAAAACACATCGTTTAGATCTAAACTGATGTTTATGTGTATTGTATGGTCTAAGATTAGGCCAACAAGCACAACTAAATGTCCGCAATAATGAATAATCTGGTTTAGATCCAAAAAAAAATGATGCATAGGTGTGTCTAGGTTGATGATTTTTCTCGGGGTGCTATTGATAAGAAAGCAAAGCACTTTGAAAAGCATAATCCCAAAACTTGACGGCCATGTTTGTATGTGCTAATCGAGAAAGGCCGACATCAACAATATGTTTGTGTTTTTGTTCTACAGTGCCATTTTGTTAATGAGCATGGGACAAAAGATGTGGTGTGAGATGCCAACACGATTGAAAAATTAATGAACTTTTCTGTATTGCCACCCTAATCTTTTTGCATACAAGTAATCTTTCTATTCAATAATCGTTCAACATGAGATTGAAATTGCATAAAGATAGAGAGCACTTCTGACTTATTTTTTAACAAGTAAATCCAAGTGAATTCTCTATTGTCATCGATGAAACTGACATAGTATTTATAGCTACTAGTTGAGACAGGTGTTTGTCCCCAAACATCTGAATGCACAACCTCTAAAGGAAAAGAAGAACTTTCATTGGAAGAAAGATATGGAAGTTGATTAAGTTTGCCCTGTTGGCATGCATCACACACTGGAGTTTTATTCGACATAATAGAAAGAGATAAACTATTCTCTTGGTTGATATGATGAACTATGCAAGATGACGGACAACCCAGGTGACAGTGCCAGTGATCTTGAGTTAGCTTGATTGTGAAGAAGGCTGACTTGGATGTAGTTAAGACATGGATTGGTGTCAGTGGGTAGAGACCACCCTCTCATCTCCCTCGAAGAAGAACTTGGTTCATTACTTGATCCTTTACAAAGAAATATTCAGGATGAAACTCAAGGAAAACATTATTATCTTTGGTGAGTTTATGAACCGAGAAGAGATTTTTGGAGGATTTGGGAACATAAAGAACATCATTGATATTAAGAACATGATTTGGGGTTTGAATTTTGGAGTGAATAACATGAGTAATGATCATACCTGCATCGTATGTAACTTGCACTTGATCCTTGCCATGATATTTCTCCTTCATTGTTAGCAAATCAAGATCACTAGTAATGTGGTTTGTGGGGCGGGTATCCATATATCAGTTCGAATCAATGGTATAGGACTGTGCCGAGGCAGTAGCAGCAACATGGCGTTCTTCAGATTGGTACGAGTGATTGAAGAGATGATAGCACTTGAGTGCAACATGCCTGAACTTCCCTCATACTTGGCACATTGGGTGAGTTCCTCCTTACGGCATGTTCCGATTGTAATTTCCATGCCCACCACATGATCCTTCCTGTGGTGTGCTCTAGTTGGTGTAGTTGTCATGGCTACCATGGCTCTTGCCACCACTGCCACAGTTGTCACGTGACACCCAGTTCACAGATGCACCTGAGAATTAAACCCCATAATTGTTCTACTCCATGTGTGTCTCGAAACTCATTAGATGAGCTTATAGATCACTCAGAGTTACCTGTTCCACACACGTGGTGAGGGAGGTCACCAGACGGTCGTATTCTTTGTCAAGTCCGTCAAGCACATAGGTGACAATTTCATCATCACTCAGTGGCTTTCCAATAGTGGCAAGTATATCGATGAGGTTCTTGACCTTGTGGAAGTACTCAGCAGCTCCCATGTCGTTCTTCCTCAAGCTGGTGAGTTGACAACAAAGTTGCATGATCCTTGCCCTTGATCCATATGGAAACATCTATTCTAGGGTCTGCCAAATCTCACACACAATGGAGAGCAGCATCACTTGAGCAAGGACCTCCTCGGTGAGAGAGGATAGGATGGCGCTAAGGGCCATCTGATCCTTGTGAAGCCATGTGATGTGATCTAGATTTGGAACCACAAATGTGCTAGATTCCACGGTCCTCACCACAGTCTTGCTAGGCGCGATAGCAGACCCATCTAAGTAGTCCAAGAGTTGATGGACATGCGGATAGGGAAAGAACTGAGCCTTCCAAAGAAAATAGTTCTCTTGTCCCAATTTCACATTGATCATATGATCCACAAAAGGAGACAAGAGGATGCCAGCCGTCATGGAAGCAGCCACGTTCGAGATTGCGGCGGCAGAAGTTGAGTTTGTGTTGGACGATGATGATGACATGGTGGCCTGGATGAATTAACTCTATGATACCATGAAAAAATATAAGGTGGAGAAGAAGATTTGGGAGAAGCCACCGTATACTGGCCTTCTTGGTGTTATGCTTATCTACTCGGCAATGTACCAGATAAGGAATGGTGCCATATGATAGGATTACAATCAAAGAGATTGATGCAGAAAGAGATTACAAGTATTGGTTTAGATACCAATCCAAACTATCTATACATAGCACAATCCTATTCTTAGCACATATAAATTTTCTGCATTTTTCAATATATTATAGAGCTAAAGTCACGGTATTTAAGCTCACCACTATATAACTCAGTGGCCCATAATCATGCAGAATAGGCTTGTCATGAGCATTAAGATTTACATTAGGCTGACTTACCTACAGTCAGGTAAGGGATATGCTTTTATGGAAGCTTGGTTGTCAAGCTCTACATTAGGCTAACTGGATGACAGTGAGGTAAATGATGTTTCACAAGAAGCTTAGGCTTTCATTGCCTCTTCCCTACTCAACTCTTCCAAGAAATACATGTCTACTTTTTTTTGTTATACCTTAGAGAAGTTACATCACCAAGTGGACACATTGAAGTAGGAAGAGATGGGAGGACTTTCATGCTAGAGGGGTATTTAATTATGGACCTTTGTTTTCTAATAAGGTTGTGTCGTTTTTTAATTTATAACCTACATATTATATATATATTATGATGATGATTTTTTTTGGCCTTCATCAAATGTTTAAGAGTTGGTTCATAAATAAATATGTTGTTGTCTTTTATATGACTTCAATTAGGGATGATCATAGACCTTTTTTTCTCATAAATTTCTAATTTTTTAAAATAATTTATAGGCTCCACATCTATATATAATATGTATAGATATAATTTTATATATTTACGTGTTCAAAGTTTTAAACACCACATGTACATTCAGCTATTCTCTTATTTCCTATTAACCTATTAGCATTATATTATTTATTATTATTATTTCTATTATCAAATCAAATAAGTGTATAATTATGGTGTAGTCCCTGTATAATATATATATATATATATATTGATAATCATCTTTTATGTGTTCCCTAAATCACCCCCTCATATATAAAATATAACCTTGTTTACTTTACAACAATTATTTATGGTCATTTTTTTTTAACTTATTACGTAATAGAATTCAATAATACTATTTTTAAGTAGTAGTCTAATGATGTGATATTAGAGACAGAATAAATGTGTGTATGTTGTTATTAATTTAATTATTATGAACGATGACAAAATCTCTAAGTGAAGGCAAACATGGATGATTCATGTGAACAGCGCATATGATACAATTATATTCTTTATTGCCTTCACTTTCCTCATTGTTTTAACTGAACACATGCAATACATGCATGTGAAAGAGAGTCAATGCTTGGTGCAAACTAAGATTTTTTTACAAAGCATTGTTTTAATTGTTCTGTTTTCACGGTTTACAACAATGAAAATCCTCTTTTTAAAAAAATAATTTAAACTAAAGACACAAATACTCAACAAACAAAAGCTTGAGAAATGCCCAACTCAAATAAGAGTGGGAAAGATAGATGTTTAAGGGATGAAATTAAAATTTAAAAACAAATAAAAAAGTTATTATAAGTATATATATTTATATCCTTTATTATTATATTTGTTTTGATTTTGGATAAATCCAAATAATTTCAAAATTTTCAAATAAATTCAATTAGAATACGAAGAAATTATTTTAAATTTTAAAAAAATACTCACTTGAATTAGAATAACCCATCTTTAATATAAAAATAAAAAAATAATTTTTACCCAGATGAATAAGTCCATGTCCTCCCCTTGTTTAAATTCAAAAAATATAAAAAGAAAATTAACTTTTGAAAGCATCCAAAATCTAGTCAATCATGCCCCAATTTCATCACTATCTTATCTTCCACACCAGCACTAATATTTTTGTTTCTTTTGAGCTTCATAAAACTCTAAAATGTCATTTTAAAAATAAAAACAAAACAAAAAAAAAACCTTTGTCCCCAGTTGAGGAGCATATTGACTTTAAAGCAAGAGGTTAGCGGAACATAGATTGAGTAGAAGTTAGGAAAACTATGTATTCAAAAAACTGAAAGTCACCAATTCTTGTTTATGGTATAACTTGGGACTTTATTGCAATCTCATTTAACTTAATGTATAAAATTGCAAATGCTATATATATAAACATTTCTTTGGATATTCTTTATATTTGTTCAACCATAACAAATAGTTTATTTATTAAAAAAATGCAAGTACTAAACTAACTCCAATCATTAATTGTTGCTGCTAACACTCATAAATTTTCACTTTAAGGGGTTGTTTGGTTGGTAATAAGTCAAATTACAAGCAAGTGGATTTATAGTGTAAATGACACACCACTTGCATGTGTATCGCAAATGCATGGGTTGTCGAAGTAATAAAGTACCCCGGTGAGTGGGTAGTCGTATCCATAGGGAATAGTTGTTATGAAGCAAATAGTGATGCTTTTTAGCTATCGAGTGAACCAATTTGTGATTTGGGTGAAAAATATCAATGCAAATAAAATAAAGAAAAGAGAAAGAAAATGCAATAGGAATAAGGAGAGGTAATTGATAGAAAGATGGGGTACCCAGACATTGCTCACCCTAGGACTATTGTTTCAAGTGCAAGACTAATCATTATGCCTCCTAACTGATGTTTAATGAGTCGTGAAAATCAAAATACACACGATCCCAAACCTAAGGTCAACCGTGACTAATCCTACACTGCCCCAGTGGAAAGGAATGCTCTCGATGCATCACACTGTGTAAGGTTGCTTAAAGCTTTAGGGACTCCAAGTGATAAACCCTGTTCCCTAATATAGATCTAACCCTTTGGTCTATGCGAAATACCCTAGTCACAATTAAGCTCCCAGCATTAAGGATTACTTCAACACTTCACTCTATTACTTGCGTAACTAAGCCCCAGTAGAGATTGTCTCTTAGCACTTCACTCTATCATAACCGCAAAGAACTCTTGGAACGTGGAGGTAAGATAAACCACATCGGAAGGGAAAGGGGATGTTACGCTACCTCTCTACTCACCCTCTCAACCCTCTCCAACCTTGCTTTGTCTAACCCTAATGAAGTGTCACTCATTCACAAGTATTACCAAGATAGATTCTCAACCATAGTATCAATCTAACGTAAAATTAATTCAACAAGCATTCAAGGTTGAAACTCAATTAAAACATCAATTAAAGAAACATAATAAGAGTCAATGAAACAAAATCATCATAGGGTTTACAAGTCCAAGCACCCATTAGGGGTCTAACTCTCTATGGAGCAATACACAAACAAATATGAAATCAAGACTAAATGCATGCAATCTATAGATAAAACCCCCTTCTAGTCTATATCGATGGTCTTATGGAGCAGAACCCTGTCTTCTCCAAAGGTTCCCTTGTCAAGCCTAGGGCACACCTCACCGAATCAACGCCGACGAAAGCTCCCCCAATAACTCTCTTCCAAATGAAACTCGATGTCCAAGGCCGTAGGACCACTCCAAAAACCTAGCAACAGCCTCTCCAAATCCTAGCCACGAACGTCTCCAAAGATGGGCAAAAGATAAGAAAGAGATCCCCAAAGACTCCTCAAAACGCGGTATTTATAGGGGTTGGAATTGGGCATGGCGTGTGTAAATTTCACAAGTCCGTGTGAATTTCCAGGTCTTTATTTCCTTCGCGTTGTGAACAATAACTGCTACAGTGATTTTACTACATTAAACCGCCTTTGTGCCCCTCCACTTTGTGTATTCACTTGAGCACAATGGAGTTTGGCACACACCCACATGTCTTTGAGCATAACTTATGTATTCACGTTTGTTCAATCTAAGAATTTCATCAACAATTGCGTTCACGATCTATTTTTGCTTTCTTTCATCCAACTTTGTCTCCACAACCCTACATGCACAAAAGATCACAAATACACATGAATAAGTGATAAAATATGATAAAAGTGATGCTCAATGTAAGAAAAGAATACTTCGTATTACTTCTATACAAGCTCTTATCAATAAGTGAAAATGCAATATTTTCTTTTTATGTGTTTGGTTTGATGTAGTGTGAGAGGTATGGTCACCATATAAGTAGTATGGTGAGATTACCTCCGTTAGTTTTTATTACTAATTATCTAATACCTGTCATACAAATCAATTTAAGCTAAAATAATTAATTAACTTAAATACATTATTTATTAAATATAAAAATATTTAATATTTATTTTTTAAAAATTAGCATTAAATTTAATTAACAAATCATATTTTTCATAAAATAAAATTACATTACAAAATATTTAAATCAAAATATAAGAAAATTAAAATTCATCCGCATATAACATTCAACATTTAATACTAACCACATTATTTTTGTATACGGCAACACCTAACACACATCCAAAACATAAGAACATCAAAAAGTATTATTTAAGTTTACATCATCTAAAATCCATCAAAGTAAAGAGAAAAAAAAAACAACAACAACAACATATCAAATAATAAAATAAAATTCACACAATGTTTTTCTCAACATTAAAATAAAATGGAACATGACATTCATCAAGACAACAGATAAAAACACAACATGGTACTTGCCTCATGAACAACAAAATAAAAAAATACAACATGATATAATACTTGTCTAAACAACAAACTAAAATACAAAAATATATTTGACCAAACAACAAAATAAAATACAATATTAATTGTCAAAATGACAAAATACAATGCCACATGATATTGTCCAAACAACAAACAACACATAACTCATGCTCGGTGATCATCCCTCAAGCGATCAAGAAAGTCATCCATCCAAATGCACTAAAGAGAATGGGTTTTAATCATAGATCCATTTGCTAAAGGGAGATTTTGGAGCATAATAAACGTCTAAATGTACATATTTTATATGTATCTGTGCGCATGCTTTTCATATTTTATCAAGGGATCGATGCCCTCTTTATAGTTTAATTGTTTAATTTCGTGTTTCAGGTACAAAAGGAAGCCTACGTGAGCTCAACGACGTGATTTAAAAAGAAATCGACACCGAAAACGGTGTTTTAGGGCCCGGGGCCACTGTAGTAACATTGTAGTAGCCTGAATCACAAAGAACTTGAAGAAATTCTAAATCTGGAAATCCTTACGGGCAACCTCACGGCCGTGAAGTCAACTGCGAGCAATTCAGAGAGCTACAGTCCTACAGCAGTGTTATTGTATCAAAACGGTAGCAACTTAATGATTTTTTCGGCCCGTTTTCTGAGCAACCTCACGGCCAGTATTATAACCGTGAGGCCACCTATAAGCAACCCCAAAGCCATCCTTTAAAGGCTTCTTTAGGGCATTCTTTTGAGGGAAAAGACCCTCTTCTTGGAGCTCACCACCACCATCTCAGATCTGAGGTCGAAGAGAGGTTTTGAGGGCATTTCCACGGCAGATTTGGTGAGGAGAGCGCGACTTGGAGTGAGATATACTCCTAGGGCTTGATTTCAAGAAGTTGAAGATGACGGGAAGCCAACCATTTGAGTGGCGTCTTTGGAAGCTTCTCCGGTGATAAGTGCTTGTGTACTAAGAATACGAAGTATTCTTTTTCTTACAATGAGCATTACTTTTATCAAGTTTTATCGCTAATACTTGTGTTTTTGTGTTCTTCTGCGCATATAGGGTTGTGGAGCTAATTAGAGAAGAAAAGAGCCAAAGTAGATTGCAAATACATAATGTTGATGGAATCTTGAATTGGGCACACGAGAAGACGCAAGTTGTGCTCGAAGACATATGAGTGTGTGCCAACCTCCATTATCCTTGATGGAATATGTAAATTGGAGGGGCACAAAGGCAGTCACACTCATGTGTTCCAACTTGTGCAAGGCTAGCAAGAGTCCGGTCAAATGTGCTTTTACTTGAAGCTGCAACGCGATCTACAGCATAAACGTGTACCTATTTGTGTTGCCTTGATGAAAAGTGTGGATTCGGGGAGTATTTTTTGGCGGAGTATTGTATGAGGTATTGTAGCAAATCACTGTAGCAATTTATTGTAGTAGTTACTGTTCACAGGCCGCTGAAAAACCAAGTTTTGCAGATTCACATGGGCGTGTGGAAATTCTACACGCCCGTGTGATTCCTGATTCCAGCCCTATATAAAGCCGCGATTCAGCCCAATTTTAGAATCTTTTTTTCCATCTTTTCTCCATCTTTTGAGAGGCTGGAGGCTAGGGTTTAGAGGGGCTTTGGCAAGGCTTTTGGAGTAGTTCTACGGCTTCGACACCGCGTTTCTCTTAGAAGATAGTTATTGGGGGAGCTTTCATCTACACCGATCCGGTAAGGTGTGCCTTAGGCTTGACAAGGGGACCTTTGGAGAGGACGAGGCTACTTCACAAGACCATCGACATGAATACCGAGGGGGTTTTTCTTATGGATTACATGTTTTTACTTTTGATTTCATTATTTGATTGTATCTTGCTTCATGGAAAGCTAAACCCCTTAGTGGGTACTTGGACTTATAAACCCTACGATGCTATTGTTTCATTGACCTTTTATTATGTTTTCCTTAATTTATGTCTTTAATTGAGTTCCAATCTTGAATGCTTATTGAATGATTTCTCCCTTAGAGTGACACTAGGGTTGAGAGTCTACATTGGCAATCCTTGTGAGTGAGTGACACACCATGAGTGTTAGACAAAGCAAGATTGGAGAGGGTCGAGAAGGTGAGTCGAGATGTAGCGGAGCGTCCTTTTTCTCCTCCGGTGTGATTTATCCTACCTCTATTTCCTAGAGTTCTTTGCGGTTACAATAGAGTGAAGTACTAAGAGAGAAACTCTGCTGGGCTTAGTTGCGCGAGCAATAGAGTGAAGCGTTAAAGTAATCCATAGTATCTGGGGCTTAATAGTGCTAAGGGTCTTTCACCTGGACCAAAGGGATTAGATCTACATATAGGAATAGGGTTTATCACATGGAATCCCTAGAATTTCTTGCAACTTTGCACAGTGTGAGGTGTTGAGACTGAGCGATTTCTCCACTGGGACATAGTGTACAGTTAGTCACGATTGACCTTAGATTTTGGACCATACATTTTTGGATTTTCCACGACTCATTAAGCATCAGTTAGGAGACATAATAGTTGGTCTTGCACTTGAATCAATAACCTTAGGGGAGCAATGTCCAAGTGTCCCACTTTCTATCGATTGCCTTCCATCTCATTTTATCGTGCCTCTCTTTCTTATTTTCTTTAGTCTCATTCACATTGATTTTATCCACACCATTATTGTTTCATCTTCACTTAGTTAAGTAGCAATCATTGTGTTTCTATTCACTATTCCCTGTGGATACGATAACCCACTCACCTGGGATTTATTACTTCGACAAACGCGTGCACTTGCGGGTCACATGCAAGGTGTGTGTCGGCCTCCATCCTCTGAGGGAGTGTTCTTTATGTTTTGTTTGGTTGTTTGCATGGATTTCTTATTGTATTTTGTGACTATGAACAACTAAACCCCAAGGTCACCGGATGTAGGTAAACCTTGGAGGTGAACTTGTACTTATATGGATGTTTAGTTCTATATGTTACATTTTGGCTTGTTTGTGATCCATGTTTGGTGTATTTGAATGCCTTAGTATGCATGAGAACTCTGTATATCAATTTATAGGTAATTCTAGGTTGCATGACCATTGCCCTAGTGTTAGACTCACCAAGCTTGGAAGGGATATATGTATGAATACGCCATGACCATTGGGTATTGTACCCATCCAATTCTAGGGTTTGAGTACTAGCTTGTATTCCAACCCTAGCTTGAGAAAACCACTATTCACATTGCAATCGTAGCGAGGATTTGGGCGGAAGAGATTCTGTATCCAATTCCTATACCGAATTAGGGGTCAATTGCAATGACCATCGTATTGATCTAATCTAGTGTTTTCTCGGTCCAATTAGCCAATTGCATGTTAATTCTATCATCCTACACACTTTAGTAGCACCTAAGGGGATCCTCATCCATGACCACTTTCTTGCCCTGATTATCCCCCAGTATCTTACCTTCATTGTGAGCATTTTATTTACATTTGTTTAGTTTCCTCATATTCTCTCTAATCATTCGAACTTGTAGGTTAAACAACATTGCAAAGAGGAAGTAAGAGTAGCTTCTCGGGCCCTCGGGAATATGACCCTCTCGTGTTCACACTAGAGGTATTACTTGACAACCCGGTATACTTGCGGGATTGCACACACAATCGACCAGAGCAAATAGTCATATGCTCATCTCGTATTCACTATAGTGAGCACTCAAAATCATGATTTCATCAAGAAATTCTTTACTAATAAATTTGCTCTTGTCCACCTCTAAAGCATTTTCAATTCTTCCTGGTTCAAACTTTACATCTCGCATGATTTATTCATCCGCATTAGCATGCTTCGCTAATTTTTTACCTTTTTTAGCCGTGGAAGTGACAGTCGTTGGTGTGGATTTAGTAGGAGTTTGACTTGATGCAAAGTCATTAAAATCATCAAATTTTTTGGTTTGGTTGTCAAGATCAATTACCAGGTGATGTTGGTGGTTGATCCATGTGTCCACCCAGGCTCCTAGAGCTTTGAGCACCTGTTCTTATAAAAGACCCAGTTGCTTGATCATTTCCACGTACAATAGTTATTTCGTCATAATCTTGTATTGGTATATTGATATAAATCTCCTATCTGGGGTGCGCCTATATAATAAACATTACATTCTATAATTAGGGTTAATTTGCAAAATGTAATATGAACTATTAATCGTTAACCACAACTTATGACTTACTTGTATGTATATTTGGTATTCCTCTTCCCCCATGACTACATCATCCAATGACACACCACTTAAACTCTTAATTTTCTTAATAATTAACTATATTTTTCTTACATGCCTAAAACGATTGTTGACATGTGTGTCACACACAACTTGGTTGAACCTCTCACTAATAGCTCTTGCAACCACGTTGAGAGCAACATTCTTAAATTCCTTATCAAATTTAAGCCCAATATTTTCTTGCTAAACAAAAGATGTTAACATGATAGTTGTCATCATTTTAGTCCATCGGACATAAGTTGATGCTTTCTTCCCAGCCAAGTTATGGTCTTCTGGTGTCATATCTTGAGATACCATCTGCAATAAGTAATTAGGATAAAAGTAATTATTTAAAAATATAAATATTTAATAAAATCAATGAAGACAACACACTCACAAACAATAGCATACTCATCTTTAAGGTTGTTTTAAATCAAAACTCGCAATTCTATAAAAGTTTAATAAAATCAAAACTAACAAACTCACAAATATTAACATACTTAAGGTTTAATAAAATCAGAACTCACAAATGAACATATATAGAAAAAGTTTCACTCAAACAAATTATCTCGTGCAAACAAACATCAAAACTTACAAACATAATGCACAAAAAAATACCAAATGAAGGTACACATGTTTTTTTTAAAAAAAAAAGCACTACAATATAAAAATCTAGTTTCATTTATTACTCCACATGTCATTCATGATTGCTTCTCGTATTGCTAACCATTCTCTTATTTCTTCATGGGCTTGGGATTGCGTTCTTATCTCGCACACATTTGGATTAGGCTCCCACTCTTCAAGGTTTGGTACGTACATGCCACTACCTCCTTGTAGATTATAATTATGTAAATGCAACATGCGATCACAATATCTATTTGTGTTTCAAAAGAAAAAAATGGCCTAGACGTCAAGATCTTGAAACAGTTTTTTAACGCTCCAAAGGCTCGTTCTACGGACATACGCAAAGAAGAATGTCTATAGTTAAACAATTCTTTGCTATTTGATGGGTAATGTGCACTAAATTCCTTAAGATGTTATTAGACACCACGAAAAGGTGATATAAAGCTAAGTCGTGTGGAATACCCCGCATTAAGAAGATAATATTTCCCTATAACAAAAAAGTTACAAGTTATTACATAATTATAATAGGTTAAATATTTTAATTTTTATACAATGGTACATTGCCTTCAGGCATATAAGCCCATCTTCTCTTTCCAAGGCATTCCAAAGGACAAATGCATCATGAGCTGAGCCTTCCCAACCAGCTAGCACATATGTAAATCATAATTCAAAATTAATAGCATCTAATACATTTTGAGTGGGATAAGGTTTTTTTCCCCCTGAAAATGTGCCACAATGTCATTCGGAACATAGGCATGAATATATGTGGCATCAAGTACTCCAATGCAATCCTAATTGTTAACAAAAAATTAGTAAGCTTAGTGATTCTTCTTCCCAATTTAATCATTATTAATTGTAAACTTTTTTTACCTTAAAATATGACATGAATCTTGAATCTTGTAATATGATCAGACTAGTAGCTATGTTAGGTGGTACGATTAACTCACCAAGAAGATCTCCAATAATATGCAACACATGGTGGATAATCGGCTAACAGTGTCTCCAAATAGTTAAAAATTCATTCCAATAACTCTAATTCTCACATTATGTCCAACAACGTGAAGGAACATGGCCATTTGCTCTTGAACACTTCATGTAAAGTGTTGAATAATGATCCTTCATCTTTAATATATCACATAGTCCAAAAAATGATGCTAGTCTCATTCTTAGCATTAATATACTAGCCACATTAAAACTATACATAATTCTTGAAATATAATTTTTGCGTTGTTCATCCCTATTGTAGTAAGGCTCCCATGGCAAATTAAGTCTTCTTCCTCTATACCACATTAGAGCTAAAATACTAACAAACACAGCAGAGGCAACTGTAGCATATTCATCTTCAAAATTTGTATCCAACTATAAATTATGTTGTGGTAGTCGATATGTAAGACAAGTAAAAATAAATAAATAAATAAATAATGTATAAAAATTATCAGAGAAACAAAGAAGTAAATGTGACATGTATTTCTATTGATAAACCTTATCAACATTGTATGGTTTAGCATGCATGTTAATTGTTAATAATATCAAAGTTTTCTTTTGAATTTCTTTTCTTCTTTATTATTACAGCCTACTTGCAGGTTCCAAAAGTAGAAAAAAAAATTGGTTTGATGATTCTCTCAAAGTACCTAAATGCGATACATATTTCTATTGATCTAATATTTGTTTGTATGCCTCAATGTAACGTGTTGAGATAACAAGGATGTCATGTAGTGTACTAGTGTTTTACTTGTCATCTTGTGTGGCTCATAAAGCTCATTCATAGTGTCAATTGTTTTACATCCTCCATCGTTGGTTTCCGACTAATTTCGACTTTTATCAAACCCACATCCATTAATAGATAGATATACATATATATACAGTAAGCCCCACATAACTATCATGGTTGACTTAAGGAAACAATGATAACTGAATCCTAAATTTCACATATCTCATGTCACATGGTCTATAGAGATCAAACAAGTACATAAAATAGGGAACAAAATCAATATACCAAAACTCAAGTTATCATAACTACACATAAATCAAGGAAATTAAAAACTAAACAAAATAATACAAAAGTAATACAAAATCTTAGCTTGCCCATATATTCTTTCATTACACATGATAATTGAACCCTAAATTTCACATTAACGGAGAAAAATAAATAAAATAATCCTATCATAACAAAATTGAAATACCTAAAATGCTTATAGTTGTCCACAATAAAAAGAGAACAGAATAATGCAAAGGGCTACTTTTTTTTTGGAGGGGGACTAACTGCAAAGGCAATGGGTAATGCCAGAGAAAATGACAAACTGTTAAAATAGTTTGTCATTTTCTCTCAACTCCTGCATTATTAAACATGAGGTTAAATAGTTTATTAGTAATTGAAGTTTTAATAGAAACTGTTAAAACTATTTGAGGTAACACTAGAAACTACCCATTGTAACACAAAAGACACAAGAATCTAGTCTTGAACATCCCACTCAGACACAAATGAGGTAATAGTTGGACAAACTGATATGATTATTGTAAATGATTTTTTAAGGTGGATAATTTCCATGTTGTGACAACTCAGGCCGAGACCACCATTAAGGATTAAAACAATTTCAGTAAATGAGAAACACTCACCCAAGTAATGCTAGGTAACCAAAAAGTCCAACCAATAAGATGCAAGGAAGCAACACACACACACACAGAGGATATATTCCACCAAATAAACCACTACTAATTAACAAAATCTACAACAGCCATTCAACACTAATTGGGTAGGTGACTCATATCAAACCTTTAAATAATCAAATGGGAAAGTAATGGGGTAGCTTGATCCCACAACAAAGCTTATAATATGATCATATCATTAGGAAATAGTTCATAGATGCACATTGACTTTGAACCAAACTGTAAACAATGTGATTTAGTTGCAAGTCGAGGGGCAAATCCTAATAATCCTATATCTCATTAAAGTCATCATCAGCAACAAATCTTCAAAAGTATACAATTGAAAGCCTTTAACTCAAATTAGGAAGAAAGTAAACCAACAGGCTTTGCAGGTTCTACCCTATAATTCTGTAAGATTTATGAAAAATCAAACACCACACCCCTAAGTTCCCATAATACATGAAATTTGGCAACTTGCATGGAACTGCAAAAAAAAAAAAATATTTCAGGTTCATCTACATCTTTCTCTTTTCACTCAAAACTTAGCAATGAGTATCTCAAATAGTGAGGAATCTATCAAGATTTTAAAAAGAAGAGATTAACTTTACCGCATCTGCAGTTCGGTTCAATATATTCATTGAATTCTTACTGATAGCATAAGATTTGAGAACTTATATGAGTAGTTCAGGTTCATCACTATCTGTCTTTCCACTCAAACCAAATGTTGATGAATATAATATAGCTTAAACAGTAAATCTATCAAAATTATGACACCAATTAGCTAACCCCACTTCTATATTATCATCCATTCCTACAAAAACATGAGATTGAATAATTTAAGAGGAAATTGAGGACAAATTGTCAAGGTTCACCTACATATCTCTTTACCCACACTGACTAATTGATCAAAATTAGTACCTCAAACAATGAATTTATCAAAATTAAGAAAGATATTCATTCTAGTAACTTCACTTGTTCCATATTCCTTATCAATACAAAATGGATCGATCTATCATTCAAGAGAATGAGATTCAAAAATGAAGAAATTGAAGGGGGAGTCGCTTTCCATAAATGAAATCAAAATCGAGCGAGAGAAAGAGAGATCCCGTCGAAGTTCGTAGGGCTTCTCTAATCGATTAAGAGAGAGAGAGAGAGAGATCTCGCCCACCTTCTCGTCGCCGGTGGTGAAAGAACTCGATAGTGGTGGAGGGCATTGCCAGTGGTGAAGGTCATCATCGGTGGTGGAAGTCATCACTGGTGGTGGAGGTCTAAGAAGCTGCTACCTGATGGTGAGGTCTGAAGAAGGTGTTTGCTTTTGGAGTTGCTATGAGGTTACTGTAAACAATGTTTTACAGTATTTTAACTCACAGCAAAAGTTATTTTGAGCTAGAATACTGTAAAATGGGGGTCTAGTGTAAAATGTTTCACAGGTTAAAGTAACTTTTACATCAAACCAAACACCAAAAAGCAAGTTTCACATGTAAAACTTTTTACATCACGCCTACTTACATCTATTTATGGCTAACCAAATAGCCCCTTAATGAAAGAAAAATTCGCATGAACAAACATATATTCATATCTCTTATAAGATAAAACAAACACCAAAATTAATTTCATATTACAATTAAAACTTAAAAGAGCTTCTCATTTATCCTGATTCATATTATTTTTGGAATTAAAAAACATCTGATCTTAAATGCAAAATAGAGAAAAACTAAGGATAAATTATAATAAAAAATGATAAATTAACATCATTCAATTACATAAACAAAAATAAGAAAAAACGAAGAAAAAACAAAAAAAATTACACAAACTCTAAAAATATAATCAAAAACAAGAAACTTAACATACACAATGGATTTGCATTAAAACAGAGGTTTTGGAAGAAGGCATGGTAAGCTAAATCAATAAATAGATTTTATTCCCTTTTAGTTTAATATATAGTATAATATAATATTATATTATCATATATATTTTATGTACATATGTATATACATACCATTAATTTTTATGTGTTAACATATATTAATAGTAAAGAACTAAAAACTAAGAAAAAAGAGTTAATGTGAAATTGTTAATAACAGCCAACTGCAATAGTTCTCCTTTCTGATCCTACCTGACGTTCAAAAAGCGTAAATGTGATGTAAATAAAATATAGTTTACTATTGACACTGACACTGACACACTGACACTAATATTAATTAAAGGCAAAAATTACTCAAAAGGATGGCCTATGAATTATATAGTCCCCCATTACTAACATCTAGTACCTATGCTTAAAAAAGATAATCAATGTAGTATATAGTTTTTTAACATTAACACTTGCCACTTATACACTGAAAAATGATGCTAGATTTTAAATGATTAAAAAGAGTGTGCGTGTTTGTGAGAGAGAAAGATTTTCCTAAAAATTAAAAGGACAGACACCCTTAACCAATGAAGAGAAAAAATTCCTCTTAAGCAAAGATGAAGAAGAGGCTCTCTCAACCAATAAAGTGAAGAGACCTTTCAAGTAATCAGAAAGGAAAATATCATATAATAATAAGAGGAGAGACTCCTCGTAAATTATAAAAATAGAAGAGAAGAACTTGTTAAATGATGAAAAAGAAAAACCATTTATCATTGAAAAGGAGGCCTCTATCATGCAATGATAAAGAAAGATAGACTCCTAATGTAATTACGATGAAAGAAACTTATTTAGCAATTTATAAATTAATATAGTAATAAAGAGACCCCTTATATGAAAACAAAGGTCTTTCTTAAGTTAATGGAAGCAAAGTTTTCAAACGTGAAGACATATAAAAAATAAAATAAACTACTTAAAGTAAACAAGTCAAAGCACTCAAGTTAGTAGTTAGTGACCCAATGATGTAAGATCATAATCTGACAATGTAAATATTAAATAAAATTATGGAAGAGTCAAGACTTGAAAATCTTAAATGAATGACAAATGTAACTCAGAGATTCTAAGACACAATAATAATAATAATAATAATAATAATTAATAATAATAATCAATAAATCAATAAATCAATAAATCAATAAATCAAAGATCTGATAAATTCTACAAGTCAAAAAAAGAAATTGCAAACTTTATAAAAATAAAAAGTCAAAATCTTCAAATATCAAAGTCAAAGAGATCAAAGTTCATGACTCATAAATATAGGAAAGTTCACAACTTATGACTCGAGAAATATTTCAATTTACAAACCCAAAACTCAAAGAAAATTCAGTTCAACAAGTCAAAGAATGCATATTCAAACTTGCTTTTCAATGGGAGAGATGGGAGATACCAGAGTCTCCCAACTCTTTGCAATTCTAAAGGGCTTAATTGAATCGAAGATGGAAGAATTTTTTACAATAAAACAAAAGGGTTTCTAATCTTAATAATTGCAGTACAGTACATATTTTTTGCTGCCCATGAAACTATCAGGGACAATTACCTTTAGGGATTTAACTCTAATGAAAATCTTGATTCCGTAATCACATGAAAAACATAAATACTTAAAAATTGATTTGTGGTTCATATTTTGGACAGGTTGACCCTTACATGGCCAGGAGAGAAAAAAGGAAGAATGAAAAAAAAAATTCAAACAAAACTAAAAACAATGGGAAAAGCCCAATATTGAAAATATACATAATTTAATAGGGCAATTTTTATAATAAAATTAGGTATTTAAAAACATCTAATATTCAAAATATGTATAGTTCTAATATATTAAGTATTATGTAATGAAGTCCAGTAAAAAAATCTAACCCTCCAAATATGCATATTTCTTAATAATTAGACACTTTGTTCGTAAATATTGGCATTTAACAGATACTCATACAATACAAAACTTTATTAAAAAAGATATAATCATATAAAGATGCATTTCTCAGATGAATTAAGTGTTGTATTTTTGTAATATTTCAATAGATAATGTTGACGGGAGTTAAGATTTAATTATCAAATTCTACTTTTATGTTTACATATTCAATAAGATAATTTTGACTCAATCTTTTATTTTTTATTGATAAGATTTGTATTTTCCTCTATCCCTCAAAAAAAAATTTATCACGTCTCCCACTTTTATATAATTCAGGAGAACATTGCTTCTTTAATGTTAAGATTTGTTAGCCTTCAAAAGTTAATTTTTGGAGTCCTTATCTTAACTAGATCTTTATAAATTTTTGAGTTCCTGATCCCTCAAATATAAAGGAAGGTTTATTTTATCATGATGAAACATTTCAGTATCTTGAAATAGTTTCTTTATGGAAGTGCTAGTTATCACAACTCAAGCATATTTTAGTTCATTTTCTAAAACAATCTAAAACAATTATGGCCTATGTTAACCCTTCTTCTGATATTGCTCAACCACCTTAATCTCAACAAGATATTGTATCATTCAACTTTCCATGTGCTAAGCCTTTTTCCTAATGTATCCAATATCGAAAGCATTTGTGAATGAAACCTTCAAAAGAGGGCAAGAACTTGTATTTTCGCTGCTTGATGTCCATAGAGTTTCCTATACTCTAACTAATCTGCAACCTACTCCAACCTCTAATGCTAAGATACAAGAATCATAGTGACATACCAATAAGGTATGTTGTCACACTATCTTACAGACTATTTCTAATTATCTATTCAACATTAATTGCAGCTATAAGAAAGCTAAAACAATTTACGAAGCATTAATAAATAAGTTTACTACTAAAGATGTAACCAAGAAAAAGTTTATCATAGGAAAACTACTATCACTGGCAAATGACTAATAAGAAGGAGATGAAGGTTCAAATCAATGAGTACCGAAAATTGCTTGAAGACTTGAAAGAGTAAAGAAATCATATTTCCAAAAAAGTTTGCCACAGGTGTGCTAATTGAAAAGCTGCCTGATTCCTGGAATGACTACAAGAATGGCTTAAGCACATACAAAAGGCTTTCGTTATTGAAGAACTTGTTACTCACATACTTATTGAAGACACTATTATAAAGGAGTCAAATGTTGCCAAAGCCAAAGAGATGACCTTCAAAGCAAATTTGGTGCAAATTAAGCAATAATAATAGGTACAAACATAAGTCCCAAAATTACAAGCTGAATAATCCCAATTTCAAGAAAAAGAACAACATCTGATTTGTTTGTGCAAAACCTGTTCATCATGCTGCTACAAAAATGATATAAAAATGAGAAGAGTAGAGCCAACCCTCCTAATGTTAATCTAGTTGAAGGAGATGGAATTATTGTTGCAGTTATTTCTCAAGTGAACATTGTAGTTAATGTGAAAGAGTGGGCGGTAGACTCTAGGGCAACTTGGCACATATGTGCAAATCAAGAAATTTTTTCCTCTTATACACTAGTAGGGGATGATGAAGAAGTGGCTTACCTTGGAGACTCAACAACTGCTAATTTGGGTAAAGGAAAAGTACTTTTGAAACTCACTTTATGAAACACTTTAGCCCTTAATGATGTATTACATATCCTAAATATCAAGGCAAATTTGAATCTTGTGGCTCTGTTAGGAAAAGTTGGGCTAAAAGTGTCTTTTGAGTAAAGACAAGATTATAATGACCAAGAACAATATATTTGTGGGAAAAGGCTATTGTATCCAAAGGGCTTTTTTTTACTCAATGCATCTTCTTCTGCTTGTATTGTTGATTCAATTTATTTATATCATACTAGATTAGGACATGTTAATGCTGGCTATATTAAGAAAATGCAATCACTTGGATTAATATCCGGTATTTATAGTAATAACTTGAAGAAATGTAAGATATGTGCTAAAGCCAAAATAACAAAAAAAAAACTTGTATAACTGTTAATAGAGAAATTAAATTATTAAATTTAATTCTCATAGACTTAGGTAATTTAAAAAAAAACTATGGCTTAAGGAGGTAAAAGATGTTATGTTTCCTTTATAGATTTTTATTCTAGATACTCTAAACTTTATTTAATCAAAAGTAAAGATGATGCTTCTAATGCATTTTAGACTCATAAACTTGAAGCAGAAAATCTACTTAACAAGAAAATTAAAAGAATTAGATCCAATAGAGGAGGTGAATAGTTACTTTTAAATAATTTTTGTGAAAAAGAAGGCATAATACATGAAATAATCCCTCCTTTTTCACCTGCGTCCAATAGAGTAGCTAAAAGGAAAAATAGAACTTTAAAAGAAAAAATGAAGTTCATGTTAAGCAACTCTCATGCTCCTAACAATTTGAAGGAGGGAAACTATTTTATCTGCATGTCACTTACAAAACTAAATTCCATATATAGAATTAGCAAAACACCTTATGAGTTATAGAAAGGTTATAAACCCAGTTTGAAATATTTGAAAGTGTGGGGGTGTCTTGCTAATGTGTTATTATCTGAACTAAAATAGAGGAAAATAGGTTCTAAAACCTCTGATTGTATGTTTATAAAATATGCTGAGCATAATGCTGCATATAGATTTCTTGTTTTAAAAAATAATGTGCTTGATTGCAATATAATAGTTGAGATAAAAAAATGTCGAATTTTTTAACTGTTGTATTTTTGAAATATTTCAAAAGATAATGTTGGCTTAGGATAAGATTTTCTAATT
Organism: Dioscorea cayenensis subsp. rotundata; assembly: GCF_009730915.1. Taxonomy (NCBI): domain Eukaryota; kingdom Viridiplantae; phylum Streptophyta; class Magnoliopsida; order Dioscoreales; family Dioscoreaceae; genus Dioscorea; species Dioscorea cayenensis. Next base: position 15,574,404 of record NC_052490.1, read on the forward strand.
ATTAAATTTTACTTTGACATTTACATATTCAATAAGATATATTTTAACCTTTTATTGTTTATTGATATTTTTTTTTTTTTATACTCTATCCTTGGCTTTTTTTTTAAAATATTGCTTTTTTTTAAATTAATTACTAAAATAGGTATTTTTAGAATTATTTACCAAATTAGGCATTTTTATTTTTAATATTAAATTTTTAAATAATAGTTGTAGGGTTCCACTGGTTTTTTAATATTAAAATTTTATTTTTTAAAAATCGTCCCACTAGTTTTTTAATATTAAAATTTATTTTTAAAACTGAGATGGGTCCTACTAGTTTTTTAAATTAAAAAGCAATTTTCTACGCTAAAAACCCTTATCATTTCATAAAATGTTTTCAACTAGTTTTATTCCACTTCTACTTTCACTAATCCTAACAGATAAAAATTATGGGTAATATTCGGTTAAAAATTTAAAAGATAAAAATTATTGTGGTTAAAATTTTTTATATACATTAGAATTAAAATTATCTCGATAATACATAAAAATTAAAATTATCTCCAATATTTATGGATCTTTCATACAATATTGCTTGTGTATTTTCACAAAAAGAGACTTGGACGGTTTATATATGCCTCCACCTAACGAAATGGATGGTTATGATCGATTTGATCGATGAGCTCTTATGAATGGGGTGGAGTCTTGTTCTGCCGATAATTCGATCCCATCAACCCTCCGATAATACTCTCCACCTCTACTAACGATTACATCTTTTTACTATGAGATAATTTTTTAGGCCTCCACCTAACAAATGGATGGTTATGATGAATTTGATCCCTAATAGCTCTTGTGAATGGGGTGGAGTCTTGCACTGCCGATAATTCATCCCCATCAACCCCCAATAATACTCTCACCTACTCCTAACAATTACATCTTTGATTATTCTAATATTGGAGATAATTTTTTAATTTTTTTATGTATTATTGGAGATAATTTTTAATTTTTATGTATATAAAAAAATTTTAACCACAACAATTTTTTTATCTTTTTAAATTTTTAAACCGAATATTACCCATAACTTTTATCTCATAGGGATTAGTAAAGTAGAAGTGAATAAAACTAGTATGTAAAAATTTATATGAAATGAGCAAGAGTAGAGAAATTGCTTTTTATTTAAAAACAGTAGGACCCATCTCGCTTTTAAAAATAAATTTTAATATTAAAAAGCTAGTGGGACCCTGCCATTTTAAAAAAATAAAATTTTTAATATTAAAAATCAAGGATCCCTACAACTATTAAAAAGAAAATTTAAAAATTTAATATTAAAAATAAAAATGCTTAATTTGTAAATAATTCTAAAAATACCTATTTTAGTAATTAATTTAAAAAAAAAGCAATATTTAAAAAAAAAAGCCTCTATCCTTCAATAAACTTTTAATACATTTCCAATTTTTATCCAATTTTTAGAAGAACTTGGTTCTTTGACATTAAAATTTGTTAACCCTCACGTTAATTTTTGGAGTCCTTATTTTAACTGTATCTTTATAAATTTATTGTTATTCCTAATCCTCAAATATAAAGGAAGGCTTGTTTTATCATGAGAAAACATTTCAGTTTCTTGAAATAGTTTTTTTAGGACAGTGCTAGTGAGCACAACTCAAGCATCTTTTACTTTGTTTTCTCCAACATTAAGCATTGTAGTCTAATATCAGGTAAAAGTTAAAAAGTTATAGTACACTTTTAACTGGTTGGCGTGATCAATATTTTTGGAAAAAGTATAGAAAAAAACCCCTTGTGATTTCCAAAATTTGCAAAATAAGAATTGAGGCTTTTTTTCTTAGTCTATGACGTGTGGTTTCCCATATTTGTAATAAAATAAAATAAAAATAAAAATAAAAAGATTATTACCAGGTCATTAACGATGTTAACTCAAATGGACAAAATTGTCATTTTATTTAAAAACTAACTTACATGCATAAAAAAAATATTTTTTTTTAAAGTTTATTAATATCTTCTGAAATTCTACAAAAAAAAAAACATAAATTCTAAAAATCAAATAAAATCATTTTTTTTTTGTCATATGGCTGTTTTTTACATGAATGGACGATTTTACCCTTGTTAAAAATGACAAATTAATACAATATGAGAAACCACACATCATAGAATCAAAGAAAATAAAAACCTATTCTTACTTTGCAAATTTTTTTTTTTTTACTTTTCTCTTCCCTTCTAAAAATATTTTTTAAAAGTTTATAAATCTCTTCTGAAATTCTACAAAACAAAAAAAAACATAAATTCTAAAAATCAAATAAAATCATGTTTTTTTATGTCATAGGACTATTTTTTACATGAATGGACAATTTTGCTCATGTTAAAAATGACAAATTAATACAATATGAGAAACCACACGTCATAGAATCATAGAAAATAAAAACCTGTTCTTACTTTTGCAAATACTTTTTCTCTTCCCTTTTAAAATTATAAGATCGCCTGCATCAAGTCAAAAGGTTGATGGAGTTTCAAATTGAAACCACATGGCTTCTAGTTATTCCCACATAAGGAACGGATGCCACTTGCCTTGCATGTCAACAGAAAGATAGGCTTAATAAAATTACAAACCATAGGGCTTGGAACCAACAGGCAAAATGCAGGCCTAAAAATAACTTAAATTCAATAATTCCTAAATAGATTTATATTTATAAAATTTGTCCTCTATATACTTATTACATTAATTCATGCTTAACAATCGATGATCCATACAAAAAAACAGATTTTCTAAAAAAAAAAAGTTTTGAAATACATGACTAGAATTAAAGTTCTGGAAATAATAGCCACATTTGAGGAACTAAATTTTCACCAAAATATACGCTACCTGACCATATAAAGGGCAAAAATGAGCAAATAAAGGCCATAATCACCTGATGCACAGTAATAGAGGCAATAATGGTATTGTTTACTCCAAGGCTATTCTTTGGTTCCCTGTAAAAGTACGCCCTATAACGTGTACAGATGCTTCTGTGATATTAAGCGAGGATACAAAATGTTCATTTGTCAACTATCATAAAAACAAAACACCTCAAAAGCTCTTTGTTTTTTTTTTTTTTCCTTATTTTTCCTTTATCTTATTCAGATGCCCAGTTTCTCAAAATTGCAATTAAGAAATAATATACAATTTGCATTCCCAGTAAAGAAAACGAAGGCTCGACAAGTTGATCAACACCCGGCACAAGTTGATCAACACCCGGCGTGCCGATAGCTTTAGTCAAGTCTTGGATAAATTCTTTCTTTGCCTGTGGAGAAGAACAAAATACGATAAATAACTCAGAAAGGATCAATCTGTTTTACCTACACAAATTGGTTTCCTTCTAACCAAGCCATTAAAAGCAATTGATTACCATCCTAATAAATCATATGTTCTTTAAAGAGTGTAGTTGGTGTAAGTACTTCCGGTTCTTCTGCTGTGTGCGCCAAAAGCATGCAAGCGCTCCAAATGCGCAGCTGGCAAGAGCGATGGCCAATGCAGCTCCAACAGGTACAGCAACAGCATTTGTTGAGACAGCCATATCATCAACAATTGACTCTCCGTCTCTGCTGTCGCTAACTGAGTCCTTGTAAGATGAGACAAGATTTTCACCATAATATTTTACCAAGAACTTGAACACTTCATCCTCATTCCAGTCCAAGAGGGCAGCTCCATGGCTTTTACTACTCGGAGCAAAGTAACATTGATTGCAGAGCTGTTTCGGTGGCCATATGGTCTTAGGAAATCTCGGGTCTTCAGTTTTCATATCCTTCTCTTCTATCATAAGTCTTTCGTTGACTTTGTTGTGTGCCCTCCACAACCAAAGGCCAAGATCACGAGTTGTGTTCAATGGGGTTGAAACACTGCACAAGAAGATTTTAATCCTAAGGCACAATGCCAGGACAGGGAAAAAAAATCAGTGAAATGTTCAATTTTCAGTACCTCAAACACATTTCGTAGAAATGTTGGCGACATTCATCACAGAGGAAGAAATTGTGAATGAAGTCACAAATAGCAGTAAAAGCCGAATGGCTCTCTCCATCTCCAACTCTGACAGATAAAGAATGTAGTAGAACCCAAAGGCCACAACTGCAACAAGAAATAAGAGCCTAAACTTTGGAGAAATCACTTATCAACTCTTCTCATAGAATATATCCAGGAAGCATACAATACAATATAGAGGGATGCATTAATGCATAGAACAATTTTTCATTCAATACTAAATTGAGACTTGACTCTTCTGATAGATGACCAGGATAAGTTTAAAAGTTAAAAAAACCAAATTGAAGTGATATTCTATTAATTGGAGTTTAAGAATGTCAGCATATGGATAAGTTCCAAAACAATAGGAAGCATGGTGGTAAGGATTCTTGACGCAAGCAGTGGGATTGCTATCCACATGATGCTGCTTTCTTTCCAAGAAGTAATCATTCATCACACATCACATGCAAGAACGAAAAAGAAGCAGGCTATGAAATTAGGAAAACAAGAGGTTTGCATGTGGGAGTTGGTGCACATGAGTTAAAGGTCACAAGGCCCTTTTAAAGGAATCAACACAGTAGGCCTAAGTGTTGCAAGTTTGATTCGAAAATTTTCCTAAAATGCTAGAAAAATATTTCCCAACTAGAAATTGTTAGCCCAATGAAAATGATGAAACAAAAAAAAATGACCATCTCCTGGATATATCTCTAAAACTTTTGGCAAGAAAATGATTTGCCTGAAATCAATACCTAGGAGCAAAAAACTAATCATAATATAACAAAGACCATATAACTTTTTCCCATTAATGGGCGGTTACCAAGCTATAGAACAAGATGGTTAAAATACCCAAGTTGAAACTGACAATCATTTAGGGAAAAAAGAAAACAGTAGATGAAAACAATAAATAGGTTTCAACATTCTTGGCCCCATGAGTCAGATGTGAGATACAAAGATCAAAACAACTTTTATTAAGAGATTGCAGAATATAAGTAGATAATATTCAAAAGTTAAGTACAACACCTAAATCCTCGAGTTTCATTTTTGCTCCCACGACAAAATATCTGAAACAAAATACACAGTTAAGCAAAAATGCAACATAAATCATGCAAAGTTCAATGCAAAAGACTGGCATTCAAACATGTGCACCCGTTGAACAGAATAAGACTAACCAATTTAGTACTTGCAATTTCTTTCTAATACAATTAATAAGAAAATAATTTTCAAATTCCTAATATTGATTCTAAATTATAAATTATACCAGAAGGAAAGAGAGATTGAGGAGAGAAAGAAATATATTCAATCACAGTTTGATCCGTCCCGGTAAAAATCTGTTATAGAATTTCGACTGCTTTTGGTTACATTTATAGCAGTGCTCTTGGTCTGTCTGTCTCTGCCCCTCTTCTTTGTTTCGTGTTGTGCTGCGAGACTTTCTACGTCTTTTGTTCTCTTGGTTCGTATTCTCTATTCCTCATCTTCTATTTCTTTTTTTCTCTTTAGCTGACGTGAGCTTTTCCAAGCAACTACCCCAGTTGTCTGCTTTGCTTGGTAAACAAACGGTCTCACGTAGCCCATGCGTCTGAATTTCTGGATAGTATGAAAGATACATCGGTGTAAAGGATTGAGTAGAGTAGGATGATTTGAAGAGATAGTGTCGCCCAAAATATATTTTGCTAATCATTGTTCAATGTCCATCTCCTGAAACATGCATGACCACATATACTATAAATGCAAAAACTATTTTACTAAATGATTTGAATCTACTAATTGAACAATTTGAATCTACTAAATCTATTTTTCTCAAGAAGTTCCCACAAGAGAAAAGACAAAACAACATTTCCATTAGTCTTCTTATCCTACTGGTTATTGTAACCAAACTTGGGGAAGACAATGATAATGTTGAAAATATAGTACCACATCGGTTATGCAATAGAAGTGCAATGGGTTTATATATAAGTATAGAGGTTGAGCCACTAAGTCTTAAAACTTTTTGGTGTAAGACCCCTAAGCCCATATAGAACCAATATAGGGCCACTAGTACCAAAATATAAAATCTAACATGGTATCAGAAAAATATAGTGGAGCCCAATATATATATTTACACAAGTGGTATACAAGTCCATGTGTGTATGACCTCCATGTGTGTAGGACCTCTGAGACACAAGTAGTGTACAAGTCCATGTAAACAGACCTTTGGTGTACAAGTCTGTGCAAGTTCGACTGAGTTAAACTTGAGGGAGGATGTTGAAAATATAGTAACACATCAGTTGTACAATAGAAGTGTAATGGGTTTATATATAGGTATAGAGGTTGAGCCACTAAGTCTTACAAGTCTGTGCAAGTTCGACTGAGTTGAACTTGAGGGAGGGTGTTGAAAATATAGTACCACATCAGTTGTGCAATAGAAGTGTAATGGGTTTATATATAGGTATAGAGGTTGAGCCACTAAATCTCAAGACTTAGTGGCTCAACCTCTATACCTATATGTAAACCCATTACCGAGCACCCGGCAGATTCCCTTCGATCTGGGCGCTGTTTTTGGAAACCGGGAGCTATGAACCGAGGCAAAGCTTCATATTTCATGGAATCAATGCGAAGATGAGCCTGCCTCCAATTGTGAGATGTCCTCCCGATTGAATAGGGAGGAGCTGCAAGTGCACCAAGCATGACTCCGTCTTCTCTAAGTGGCAGAGCTCTGGGTTAAAACCTTGCCGCCGCCACCGCCACTCCAAATCCTAGCCTTCCACCCACCGTCGCCACCTCTACCGCCAGCCACCGTTCATCTCTTGCCGTTCTCGTTGGTATATGGGCACCTGGTGATGTTCCTCGACCCTACGCGATAATGCCCTTGTCTTATTCTTTCGAAGGATTTGTCTTGTCGTCGTCATGTCCTCGTCTCATGATTCTTTAGTTAAGAATCTCCATTATACCTCACAAAAGTTGGATAGGAGGAACTATGTTTTTTGGGCACAGAGTTTTGAGCAGTTCCTTATGGCTCATAAGAAATAATCGTACCTCACGGCAGATCCGCCGAACTCGAAGGATGCCAAGTATCTTTGATTAGCTTCTTTCGAGGATCTTTGCGATCGTGCTCATGGTTGATCGGTAGTATGGAGCCGGATATTGCCCGAAGTGTGGTGATGTTGACTACTGCAAAGCGATTTGGGAGATGTGCAGATTGACATATGGAAATGAAAATAATATCTCATGTTTTTTTGAGTTGTATGAGCAGCTATTTCACTCTGTCAAGGCGATCGTACGCCTCTCGGGTTCTTCGCTTACATACGAGCTCTGTTGGATGAGCTAGATATTTACCGACCATTAGTTCTTGATCGACCACGCCTTCATCGTTCACAGGAAATGAAGTTGCAGTCATCGCATATCTTTCCGGACTCCCTCTTGAGATGCAAAACCAGGTGAAGGGCTCTATTTTGAGTTCTGAGCGAATGCCTGATCTTGCTGTTGTTTATGCTCACGTGCTTCGCCTGTCTTCTACATCCACATCTCCATCACCCGTTGTGTCCTCTGATCAGTCCGCTTTGTTAGCTTCTCGTGGGCGTGGTGGTAAAGGTTCCTCTCGTGGTGGTCGAGGAGCTGGCCGTGGTGATTCTCGGAATAAATTTGTATGTACCTTTTGTCGACAGCCAGGCCACACTGAGGATCGCTGTTGGAATAAGCATGGTCGCCCGGCAGTGCCAACACTAGTACCAAAAATATAAAATCTAACATGGTATCAGAGCAATATAGTGGAGCTCAATATATATATTTACACAAGTGATATACAAGTTCATGTGTGTATGACCTCCATATGTGTAGGACCTCTGAGACACAAATAGTGTACAAGTCCTTGTAAACAGTCCTCTGGTGTACAAGTCTGTGCAAGTTTGACCGAGTTAAACTTGAGGGAGGGTGTTGAAAATATAGTACCACATCGGTTGTGCAATAGAAGTGTAATGGGTTTATATATAGGTATAGAGGTTGAGCCACTAAGTCTTGAGACTTTTTTGTGTAAGACCTCTAAACCCAGATAGAGCCCATATAAGGCCCACTAGTACCAAAATATAAAATCTAACAGATAATAATAATGGGATTCTGAAAAATATACATGAAGATGGAAAAAGAAAAATTAGTTCCACTCCATGTTCACCAATAAATTAAGACATGTTCATCTTAGTTCCCATCTCCAAGTTCTCTTCCCTACTTTTGTTATTAGACTCTGTATCTTCTCCAAATATCCCTGACCTGTACATATTTTAATAGTATCTTGAAGGTCACAAAAGACCACAGTTTTCCCATTTGCACACGGCTGTTTGATTCTAAATTCCAGTGAAGTAATCCTTTGGTAGTTATGTTTTTGGTGTGATCGAAAACATCTCCAAGAGTTAAGATCTAGATACTTTGTGCTCGTACTATATACTTTGTTGTAGATGGTAGACTATACTTATTTTTCTCCAAGCAAGTTCTTTCAGTTAGAACCTTTCACAGCTCACGTTAGTGTCGGGTTTTCTCACTGTTTTCGCATAGAACAGTCAAGAAAGCCTACGAAAACCTAAAGCGCAAGAAGTGAAAACTAGTGGAGGAAATAATTGGGAATTATCTTCAGGGAGCTAGAATAGTATCATAACACCAGCAAAGAGTACAAGGAGAGCATCAGAGTTTGCATACAGTGTAGCAGGAAAAGTAAAAATGCTTTGGGTCAAGACAAACTACCTATTTAAGTACAGACAAAAAGGGGACTAGCACAGCTTGATAATGAGATAAAAAATTTAAGAAAGATGTTCTACAAATAAAAAGAAAAAGTTTGCAAAGCACAAAGCACATCCATATTAGAAACGTGCTCTACAATGATTTATGAAGTTATAAGTGATTTATGAAATTGTAATGTTCGCAAAAATCAAAACCACAGATCAAACCCAAAGAAATGTATTCATTCAACAAAGCAAATGACTAGCTTGGCCAAGCACACACCTTGTCAAAACTCTAGTGGAACAATATTTATTCCATAAACTGTGACCAAATGCAAAAAAGCAGGCATAAAAGCAAATTAAACATTCGATAGTTTCAAGAGGAAAACAAAAGCTTGGATTGAACAGAAAAAAACAAAGCAGAAATAGAACTATCAAACAAGAAAAAGCATATTATCTAAATTGCAATCTCACACTTCTTTCTTTTGTGAGTTTCTTGCTTATATAACCCTGAAAAACTAAATATTAGTTTATCACATGAATGTATTGCATTCATCTCTAGGCTCCAAAACACCTCAATCATTTGTTCAAATGTTCCCAAGTTGGCATGTCATATTACGCTAGATATTGTCACCCATATTAGAACTCAGTACATCAAATGGATAAATTGTCCCTCAATTTCCTAAACTCAAATCTTTGAACAAGTTTCCCAGAAGTAAGCATGCAACCCTAGGTTAAACTTGGGAACTTTCTACAGTTTTTAATCTATTAAATAGAAACAAGATTACAACAGTACACTTAACTCGAGGGTATATAAGAAAATAAAGGAGAATTTTTTTATGTGTATATTCTTCAATATTAAATAAGCCAAAAATCTCTCATTTTCCTTTTAAGTAAATGATAAATGTTAGAAACATCACCAGCCAGGTTATAGCATGCCAATATAATTCCTGTACAATCATTACATACTTCAAGAGGGTAATTGACTAGTCATATAAAGTTGCAATACAAAGAGATGAAAGAAGCCATTTTTGCTAATACCCTGTGAAAATGAGTAATAACAACAAAATTAAACAACATTTTACAGAAGGGAATAACACCTGTTAAACAAATAAACATGCTTTAAAATTTAAATCGCCTACAACAGTTCAAATGAGTTGATTTGTATTCTTGCTATAGTACACCTTCCTATGAGCAACTTCATGCTTGAATCATATACTAGGCGCAACATGAATAAGTCCATCATATCAAAAATGTTGATTTCAATAAAGCCACATAAACAAATAATCAGCCACATAGTAGAGAAAACTTTAAAAGTATTACACCCACCCAATATCCACGAGGAACCTCCTTTCCACAAATCCAAAAACCTTTCAAGCCATCTCTCTCTTTAGAAATGGAAGCTGCATGAGGACCAGTTGGGAGAAGACCTGAAGGCCACAGGTCATCAAAGTTGACAAGTATATCAGCACTTCCCTTTCGACATCTAACAAACAACAGAGATACAGAAAAGGATGAGATACAGCCAAGAAGTATGCTATAAACAACAGTGCCAACCTTTTAGAAGGATGATGAGCCACCAAAAGCTGGAGAAATTTTAATCAGAGGGGATCGAGTATCTAGTTTAATCATCTGCAGAAAATACAAAAACAAAACATCCACACATTGCAAGGATTTCAACAATAATAATGTTGAATATGATATTGTAATCTACCTTGTGTTCTAGAATTATCTCAAAAGCTTTTGTTGTTGCTTCCTCGACGTCATATACAGCTCGAGAAATCTTCCATAAGATCAATAATTGTGAAGTAGAGATAAAACTAATGTACAAATAAACACATGTGAAGATCGAAACAAAAGCAAAAGTTGTATAACTTGTACGATACCAGCTCAGGATCAGAAGCATTCCACGGAAGAGTATTCTCATTTTCATATTTTTCATCTTCTAAGCTGAATGAGCTGTGCTTGAAACATGAAAAGCTTATCAGTTGTATGTAAATGGTGTCAAGAGTCATTATACATATAAAAATAATAGGACCACAAGAGCAGCCACATACTAGCTTCAGTGAATGAACAAACAACAAACACTTTAGTAGGTCACATCAAGGCAACCAATGCATGGTTATATCCTTTAAGGTAGCATTTGTTTGGAGTTAATTCGAAATATTTGGATTTAAAGATGCACATAATTGAAGTTACATGGATTTGAAAATTCATGTTAGCATAATTTTGGGTTTGATTGAGGTCTGCAAATCCATAATTAGAGATTTTAGTTACGTGTTCATATGAATTTTCATTACATTCCAATTTATAAATATTTATGATAAAATTATATTTTAAGAATATATATAAATATATATATATAATTGTTACATTTATTATTTACACATCTAATGAAGAACTTAAAAAAAATAATAATAATAACAAGCTAACAGTATTTAACTGAGACCCAAAAAGTTTCCCATAAATTATATTAATTATATAGTTCAATAATCTTTGATTAACTATCAAACAACTATATATATAATTTCAGTTCTTGAGGAGCTTATATGAAAGGAGAAATGTTACAAGGGTATGTCTCTGCAATTTCTGGTTTTTGTACAGCTGCATACATATAAAATTGAAATTTTCAAAATCTATTTGATTATATAGAAGATAATAAATTCATAATGATAACTATGAAAGATAGGGTAATTATAAACCAGAGTATTAAATATAATCCTACTAACATTCTAGATGGAGAATGAAATTCATATTTGGACTTGCACTCATTTTGGGCATAAGTTGAAATTAGGACCTCGAACATTTTTCAAAAAATAGCACGTATTTTCAAATACCGTGTTATTGTGAAATACTTTGAAACAAGCACGTAATTTTACTTAAACAGATTAAAATCCAAATAACAAGTTACAGGCAACCAAAACAACTCTATTTACAAAAGAAACACCAACAAAGAGCACAACTAACAATAATAACACATAAGTAGCACCAAGTAGTAGAACAAGTTCTGTAATCAATGTATCTGAATCAACAAAAGTTAATTGTAAATCTACTTTTATCTTTTGAAGAACTGTTACAGCAAATCCACCTATAAGCCTAAAGAAAAAGAACTGATAGAAGCTATTGTGTTTTCCAAAATCTAGAAAATTAGTATTACAGGATTGGGATTGCTTTAAAAATTTTAGAAATTTTTTAATTAAAAAAATAATAGTGAGATAAGAAACTTAGTCATAGAAATGAGATCACCAACACACTTTTTTGCAGCTGTTTGAGATTTAAAATGCACAATTGCAAAGCTTTAACACAAAACAATGCAGATTAGACAAGGTTTTGATTGTCAGTATACTTTTAAGGAGCAAAACAAACCGAGAGAATAGGCAACAAGCAAAGAATCCCTACTGTGTCCATAACTAAGCACATTGACAGTTCACAATTTAACCAAGAATTCAACCCATCTTAAATACAAGCACACAGTTTGATCATGCAATTGATCAAAACTACAGACAAATTTATTCAAGCATCCTCTCGCACCTCTCATTAAACATAACCATAATATAAAAGAAATGTGTATCACATTAAATAAAATGACATTTTGGGATGTTAGATAACACTGAATGATTCAATATACAACAGAAACTAGTGGCATGACACGCAGATCTCTCATCCAAGATCAGTACACTTGCTCAGTTGGTGGAGTGACAAAACCAAATAATTTGTAGAAAGTCACTTAAGTATGAAATGGTAATTGACTGAGTAACAACATCTTTTATCCATGCTTCTTATGTATAGTTCTAAGCAAAGTAAAACCCTGTTGGTCTCTAGTCCATACAATCATCATTGTTTCTTGATTTATGTAACATTTAAAGAGAGTTAGAAAGATTGCTTGCCTTCCAAGCTTCTTGTTGATCCAATTAAGCAATCGTTCAGCTGTTCTTGCATCATCAATAGAATGTATTTCATTTTTCTCTTGTTTAGGATCCCATTTACCAGATGCAAATTTAATAGGAGGTCCCCACAGCAGCATGGGATAGCGGCTAACTGAAAATCGATCACAAAGATTTGTATTCATCTGTGCTGCCAAACATTCAAAGGAATTGATTATCACTGAGTAATCTACTTCAACTTGAGCACAATTTTTGTGCTTGCAAAAACAAGCAGAATCTGTTGCATTTGAACTTCGAACAGTAAATGGATATTGTAAACTAAATTAATATGCATTAGGATGAATCTGAAGATGTAATCCACGTTTCTTACATGGTTATAAATAAATCTCTTGTTCAGAAACACTGGCAATGAAATTTTCACAATTACATAACAAAAGAAATAAAGCAGTCCACATTTGTAAAAGTTACAAGCAGAAATTCCGAGTAAAAATCATCACTCACATACAGGGCATCAGCTAATATGGCACAAGTCATGCCATTTGTCCAATCACATCATTAAATAAATTTTACTTAGTAATACATCACCCAATAAGATCAACTTCAACTACTGATTGCTAAGACACTTGATGCAGTCTGAACTGAATCTAGGTTTCACCAGTGTTAAAGCAATGACCTTGGGTTGCATGATACTAAGCCAAGACCAAACAACCTAAATGCCAAGGTTTAAGAGTAAATGACTAATTCTGGAAAAGGCAGAAACAAATTTAGATTACTATCATCAAGGCAAGGTGGAAGCTTTTAAACAACATGCAAGAGGGTGATTTAATCAAGAACAATATGGCAAAATGTATTAAATATGAAAAAGGAATAGACATTTAAACTTGAAAGGATTTCCATACAAAACCTTCCTCATCTCACATACAAAATATCCATAAAAAAGTCAACCTAGTGCCTCAGGTTATCTAAATGCCAGTTTCCATATATTTCCAACTTAAAATATAATTCTTCATTATTGAAAAAACTTTCTCAACTCCACTTCAAGCAATGAAACACTTCATAAAAACACTCATCTCAATGATGCAAATTGAATATAAAAAGAGCTCAGAGAATGTGCTGGTGCATTCAACACTATCATTTAGAAGTACCCTTCTAAAATTACTTTATAATTTATCATAGTTGTGGTTCACCATTCTGAATTCTCATGTAACAGACACTTCATAGCAAATTGCTGATCCATTATTTAAAATTCTAGAACATTTTGAGGTTAAAACTTAAATGGCACTTGGAATCTACTAACAAACTGCAGACCTATATCAATTAACTTCTCAACAATATCATGCGTTATCTAGATCATAAAGTTACAAATGTTTACAAAGTAGTTAAAATAATGCACGAAGATAACACCATCACACATAAAAGTCATAGCCATAAAGCAATGGATTTACATTAGTATTCTTTGTGACAAACTTATCACAAAGAATACAACATTCTGAGATGATCTAAGGTTTCCAAAAGAGCAAGAGGTACCATTGGTCTCATTCTACATGCATGCATAAAATGATAGCCTATCAAATAATAAATGAAATAGAAGGATTAATTTGATAATGATTGAATCTACTGAATGCTTGTGTAGAAAACAAGATTCAAAAAAGTACATATTTACATAAAAGGCAACTGCAACCATGAAAGGTTTTATCATATCCTATTGCTCAGCATTAGACAATCAGAAAGGTGTTTCAATATTTAAAGTCATTATACCTTCCAGGCGCAATCAACACGTGTCATAAGTATTATACCAGGATGCACTGCTTCAGGCCCATTGAATAGTCTTGCAACGTTCTCATATTGAGGCTATAAAATTGTTTTCCAAGCAATACCTAAGTTAGTATTCACACAAGCTAGTAGCTGAAATGATGAAACTGATATACCTTATAATTTCTGCAAGCAGGACACCTGAAGAATTGAGCATAAAAACGGATTAACATTTTTATCAACCAAACAGAAGGACTAGATAGATGTAAATCAAAACAAGTGAGTCCTCATGGTTACCCAATGCCATGATCTATACAAGTCAGAATAATTATAAATTACAGAAATGAAATCTAAACTACTCAGTATGTCATTACAAATGATATCATATTATCTTCTTGGTGGTAAGCCTTAGCAGCTTTCCATTTTATACAAGTTTTGGTATAGGAAATCTAAACTTATTCCTAAGACATTTAACTACACAAATACTAAAACTTAAGCCAGCATAAACCTAATGAACAAGATTCTAAACATATATGTTGTTTTTTTCATAGTTTATCTATGACACATAATCAGTTCCACTAATGGAACAACTGCATCGATTTGTAATTAACTCCCTGATATCTTTCATATTTAAATATTACTTGCTTCTCTCTAACTGAATATAACTCTCTAAAATCTCTCTGGTTAATTTGGAAGCCTTACTCCAGCTATTATCCAAAAACCCTTACCAAACTACAGCTAAGCTCAAACAAAGATTTGAAACATCAATTTTAACATTAGTCTTTCTCAAATTTCTTAATACCCAAGGGCGAATGAAAATACAAGAGCAAAATTCTACCAGTTAATATTTGAGCGATATGGTCCAATATTCTTTCGTGAGGTCTCTGCATATTCACCTAATCGTGACTCTAAGCATATTATAAACAATCGGTTGCTCAACAAAAGTTTAGTTAGACCTTTTAAGCTTGTTGTTCGGTTGCCAAACTTCATAATGGTACTCTAACATCAATCTTCAGTAGAAATAGAAATGATAAAATGGTTCAGACAAAAAAGTGATTTTGGGGGAAAAATCATTAAGAAATGAAGCATGATATCACCAGAACATTCAGAACTATCTGCAATTTTTTTAAGCCTAGTTGCCTATTGCCCATACATTGAAGGTCATAAGTTGTATGCAAAAAAGAATACGCAAAGGAGTTATTACAGACACTAAAAGCATCCAGGCAGGTATTTTCAGAAATCCTAACAATATATCATCCAATCCTCTGATCTATACACCATATTAAGCATTCTCATTCATGACTCTTGGGTTGGACACCAAGTTTAAGAAAAAGTATGACTCTAAACCACTAATCATAGCCAATTGAGGAAATATAAATAAATAAATAAAATCAATTATAAAGAAAAACAAATTTGAATTTTTTTTTTTTTTGGTACATTAAAAAATTTAGTGCATTAAAATTGAATAAAATGAATATTTTGATAAACAAGTTTGGCAATCGAAGAACCTAAAAAAAATTTATCACAGTTTCAAGTTCAAATTTTCAAACAATAAACAATTCTAATTCAGATCAGTTGCAAAAAAGTGAAAATCACGTGCACCTCAAATTACATTTAACTCAAACAGCCACAACTTAAGAAGGAAGTGCAAATATCAAGATGAGAGGGTCATATCTATAATCACCATATGGATAGCTTTATATTCTAGAATTCCATGAGAATTACAAACTTAGAGAGGTAAAGGGATAAAGAGATACACAAAGGAAGGAAAATGGAGTAGGATAAAAAGAAATTATATTGTGTGATATAAGAAGGAGATTAAGAAAGGAAAAAAGAAATATTGTTTCATTTGGCAATCATCTTTTAATGCTATCATCCATATATGAATTTTTTTTACTGACCAATCGCTTCTTTAAATATTTTCACCCATTTTAGTTTAGAAATAAAGTCATATATCAATGGGCTATTGCAAAAGTACAATTACTTGGCCCATTTTATTTGCTCGTCCACATATTGAATGCAATTATTGGTATTATTCAAGTTCCAAAACTATATTCCATACAGTCATTAGTAATGAATTCATTGGTAGCCAAAGAATATGCATTTAAGCCAGATTTAGAAATGAAGAGCTAGATATGTCATCTAACCATCACCACCAAAAAAAAAAAAAGGCTGAGATGGCCAAGATAAGAAACAGCACCAGAAAAACAATTTATTGCAAGTTCAATAAAAAGGATCTAATCATTGCCATTAATGAAATATGCAACCCAAATATTCAAAATAGTTATGATTACAGTCTTTTCTAGCTTCACCATGACTACCTGACCTGGCTCTCCACAACCTCATCAAATTCCATTAAGCCATAAACCACAATCCCTCTAACTTAATCAGCTAGAATAACCAATAATGTGGTTAGCACTCTTTATTTATGTCATCTTGTCTAGTTACAACAGCTTATGTTTAAAGATTATCAAAGATTGAAATCAAAAAGTTAGGTGTGCACCCTTGGTTGATCAGTGTTGACTTTGTCATTAATCATGACCAGTCAGCTAATTTTAGAAAAGTGTCAGGTTTGTTTATTGAAGGAAGAAGATCTTTTACAAATAATTTGCTAGAATTCTTCAACAGTTCAAGCTATGAAATGGAAGTGTTCTCGTTACTCGTTAGAGATTTAAATCCTGTACTCAAAAGGCCCTTGGCAAATTATATTACGCTCATATGGACTGGGTATTCAATTGGTTGGTTATATGAAAAATGGCCTGCTCTGTCACTATGTTGATGATATAGTTGGATGACTAAGAATTGTAGAAATCTCCGTTATAAAGAAAAAGAGAGAGAGAGAGAGAGAGAGAGAGAGAGAGAAGATTGGCAGAAATCCCCATCATACCATTGGAATGGAAATCATTTTTCCTAATGGTGCTCTGATAATAAAAATATTCACACAATCACAGTGAATGGATTTAAAAATTGATGTTTAAATCTGATTTCTGCATCTGAATTTAAGAAATTTGTGCAATTCAAATTTATAAGATGACAACAGATTCTTCAAATTACCAATTGATCCTCTTAGGCCTTCACTGCTATAAACCTACCAGTTTTGCTGTGCAAGAAATGGGTTATTAATTATTAGCTGATTATTCTACAAATAATTAAGATAACAAATTAAAACAATTGGATTAAACTGATAGGATTTAAAGGTAAGATTCAGACGCAAGACAAATACCAACATCAACACAAAGATTAATTCTTTCTATTATTATTATTGTGGAATAATTGTTATCACGAAAACTCTGATCTTTCTACCATCGCTAATTAATTGTGAAATATGTATGTCAACTAACAATGATTCCACCCAAAAAAAAAACTTTAATTTCAAAATTAAATAAAAGCAAGAAAAAAAAAAAGAAAACCCTAATTCTCACAATCCTTGGATCACACATAGACGATGAAGATATAAAAAGGAGAAAAAGAAAGAGAAAAGAGCAAAGTGTTTACCAATGAGCAAAGAACTCGACGATAGCGTAGGTAGCAGGAGAATTGCTGAGGACCGCATCAAAGTTGGTGCTGTTAAGCTCCACCGCAGCGTCCGGGGGTTCAATCTCATCTCCTAAATACCGGAGAATCGAACGCCGAGGCCGCATCTGTGAGATCACCGAGGCTTCCAAGACTGGCGAAACAAGGAGAACAAGGATCAAAAGGCAAGGAAAATTGTGAGATAGCATCTGGAAGAGGAAGAGAGAGATTAGGAATTTGGGATCTCCAGGGTTTCGAAAAAGAAGTAGAAAGAAAAAGAGAAACGAGGGGGGTTTAGGTACGGAGCCTTTCAAAATGTATTTTTATCGAGAAAGAAAAAAAAAATTTTAAAAAGAGATTTATTAAAAGCATTGACATTGGAGACGACGAGATCTGGTAAATTAAAAAAATAAAAATAAAAATAAAGGTGGAGTCTAAATGAGGGAAAATGGTTGATGCCATCTCCAACCCAAAACTCTATATTTGGCTGACATACATGAAAAATACAAATTTAAAAAAATTCTCCAACCATCATCTCTATTTTTAACTCTAAAATAAAATATTCTAAGAATATTCTTCTTACTTTATACTTTTATATTCATATTAGTAATTTGTGTGTTTGATGGTGATACATGCGGGATTATTGAAATCCCATCTACTTCGAACTTTTCATTAGTCAGATTTTTGTGTGTTGTGGTTTTTGTTATTCTTATCGATGATAATCTATGTTATGACTATTTTTACGTGTTTTTATTTTTATTGTCGTGTAATTTTCGTTAATTTTAATGAAGTTATATTTCGTGTATTATTCTCGTTAATTTTTTATTTTTTATTAATTAAAAAATACAAACTTAAATTATAAATTATTTAATTAAATTAAAATATAAATTATAAATATAAATTTATAAAAAATAAAAAATAAATAAATAAAGATAAAAAATAAACTGAAAATTAAAACTAAAAAATAATAAAATAATAAAATAATAAATAATAAACTGAAAAATTAAAAAAATAAACTGAAAATTAAAACAAAAAAAATCAAAAAGGATAAAAAAAGATAAATAAGAATCTAAAAAAATAAAAAATAATTAACAAAAAATTAAAACTGAAAAACCAAAAAAAAATAATAAATGAAAAAAACAAAAAATAAAACTGAAAAATAAAAAAACAAAAAATAAAACTGAAAAAAAAAGAAAAAAAAATCAAAATGAAAACAGAAAAAATAAAAAAAATAATAAAATAAAAAAATAGCGCTGCTACAGTGGTGCGCTACATGTTGCGCACCACTGTAGCATTATGTAAAATTGGCGCAGAATTTGGCGCCGGATTAGTGGGCCATGGGAAAAGTAGTTCAATGAGAGTTTGGTGGGCCATGGGAACCCAGTTGATTGGATTACCTTTCAAATATATTTGAGGGTTTTTTTTTATTTTGTTTTTGTTGGATAAAATTATTAGGTAATCAAAATCGGACCATACCATTAAGGTCAAGAGATTCAACTACGGTTAAACCAAGTTGAACTTGAATTTATAAAATAAAAATATCAAATAATAAGTTAATTTTTAAATCAAATGCATATAATATACTCCCTCCATTCCAAAATACATGTAGTTTTAAAAAAAAAAATATTTATTTCAAAATAGTTGTCGTTTTACAATATGAAAGCAATACTTATTTTTTACTCAATTTTACCCATCTTCAATTTCCTAAGTTATATAAATGAAAAGATTAATATTTATAGTCCCAATTAGGGGTCAGCAAAACCGGATACCCGATCCGGTTTTTAAAACCAGATCGGGTACCGTTTTTCAGATCTGCAAAAACTCGACCTTTATCCGACCCGATTTAAATCGGGTACCGAAAATCAGGTACCCGGTTTAAACCGGATCGAATATCGGATATCCGAATCCGAATTTAATTATGGATTTGTTTTATATGACAACATTACATAAAAAAAACAAATATGAATAACTTATAACTTAACATTAAACTTTTACATTATTCTCCACGCAACAAAAATCATAACAAAAATAATAAAGGGTTTTATATATATTGAAAAAAAAAATCAAATAAGATGATTAGTTGTTGAGAGAGAACAGAATTAAATGGTGGCTGGAGAGAAAAGGTGGGATAATGTCAGTTGAAAATTTGGAGATTTGAATGGAGGGATTTGGAATTTTTTTCTTTTTATTTTTAATCCCTATAAAATTTAAATTTATTAATATATAACTATATAAATATCTCTTTAAGTTATTTGATTAGACATTTGGATATTTTTCTTTTATTTTTAGCCCGTGTAAAATTTAAATTTATTATTGTGTAATATATATATATATATATAAAGGGTTTGGATGAGGGATTTGGAATTTTTTTTCATTTTTACTTTTTTGACCATATAAAATTTAAAATTATTATTATATATATATATAATATAATATAATAAAATAAAAAACCGGACCGAATTCGGATACCCGATTTTTAATTTTTTTTCCCGACCCGGATTCGACCCAATTTTGATCCAAAAAATTCGGATCGGATACCTAACCCTTTTTTTCGGATCGGTTACCAAAAAAATTGGATAAAAAAATCGGGATCGGATTATCAGATCAGGATTTTTTTGCTCACCCTTAGTCCCAAGAGAAATATATGGTTTGAAGAGAGAGAGAGTTTAGTAATTTGATTGTTTTTAATGTTAAAGTTTAGATAATTTAATGATATCCTTAATTCTTGTGCAACATCCTTAAACGACATGTAAGTATCAAACAAAACAAGTCTTATTTCATATTTTAATTCAAAATCTCATAAAATATAAACTAATGCTATGTTTGAATTGAGGGCCCGCGATGGAAAGTAAAGTAAAGTACAATGAAGGTTTTGGAAGGTTAGAGTGAGCCCTTCCTTCGTTTGGATAGAATTTTTAATTAACGAAGGGAAAGAAATGGTTAACTCTGACCCTCCGAAACCCTACTTTTTATGGCCCCTCGATTTGGGATGCTGAGGGAAGCGAGAACCTTCTAAAAATTTTAAAATATTTGAAAAGGCCTTAATATCCTTAATTTTTTAAATTAATTACATAACTCCATTTCATAAGTTTGTTATTTCATTTTTTTTCAATCTAATCTTATTTTAATCAAGTATTCACATGACAGCCATCCCAGATCCTTGTTTTTATGTATGTCTTTTTTGTTTGCTTATTTGTTTATTTGTTTGTTTATGTTGTGCTTTTTATTTGTCAATTCATTCTTGGAAGAATTTATCTCAATAGAATTCTTTTGCTATCCAAATTTTATTCGAAGTAGAAATAAAATTAAAATTTTCCTTGAGTGAGAAAAAACTAATAATTATTTAATTTAACGTGATTATTATGCTATGAATTAAAATATTAGAATAGGTTTACTAACAATATGATAAAGTGATCTTGTGATGATCCAATAGAACAGTAGGAGGAATTGGTCTTTAAATAATTTATAATATATTTCCAAAGAAAAAATAAAGGGTGGTATTTGAGAAGAGGCAAAATTAAAGTATAACAATCAAAATCAAAATAATAATGATAATTATAATAATTATAATATTTATTAAAAAATCTACTTAAAAGTGTGAATTTATTTGAGATATTTATAATGCATATGTTTAAATAGAAATAACTAATTTTTTATTTAATAATATGGGTATAATTTGTAAATCATATTATCATATCTCATTTTCTTTCATTTCCCTTCCTTAACCAAACAAGGTTTATCAGAAAACTCTCATTGCTTTTCTCTCCATAAAATTTGTCTATCCAAACAAGGGCTGAAGCCTTCCTTTTCTTTCCCTTACTTTCCCTATTCTTCCCTCCCATTCCCTCCCCTTACTTTCCCTTCTACTTTTGAATCCAAGTACTATGTAAATTTGTGAATATAATACCAAATAAACCTTACAAAAACAATTTCGAACATTAAAAATTAAATGCACATCACACAAAAACAAAGTCTCATAAAAAAGATATTGAGAAAGCTCAATGAAAGAGATCCAACAAGAGGTGGTAAGTTCCAATGAAAGTCTAATTTAAGGGTTTCGTTTCACAATTTTAGGATGGAAGCCCTTTACTTTAATGTGTCACTCTGTTTTTATGGCTCTTCTTGATCCCACGTAAAATTTGCTTTAAGTTCAACCTTTCAAACATATTAAGGATTTTTTATTTTATTTTATTTTATTTTATTTTATTTTATTTTTATTTTATTTTTATTTGTGTTAGTAGCATGTAGGGACGGGATTACTTGGATGGGGATTGGTTTGTTCGTTGTAAAGGCATGGTTTTGATGTTTACTACTTAAGTCGTGAGACTAGGGTTGTTCGAGACAAATAGACTTTTTATCTATCCTCGTGCCTGCGGGATTATCAGCTTCGATTCCTGTTTCCTGATTCAATTGACATAACCATATAATTCCCCTCTGTTAAGACCATGAGATAAAAAAAAATCCCTTCAAAAATAATACCGGAGCTTCTAAACTCAAAAAAAGCGCAAAAGAGGAAAAGAAAAAAAAATCATTCATTTTATTTTATTTCATTTTGTTAGCGCAAAAGCCTTTAATTGGCGTGATTTGACACCAAGTTAAGGTGACATGGCGACCATTGTGACGGGTTGTAAATGATGACATTGCAAGGAGTCTTGGATTGGAGGCAAATATTTTGAAGATCTTAGTGGAGCTATTTTTGGTATGTATTACAACTTGATGGCAAGATCATTTCAAGACCATATTTAGAGAGATTTGATTGGAGACTAAATATGGAATGGAGCTTAATTAAAGAAATGCCTATCAATGGTATGATTGAAGGCTATTGAAGGTATGATTTCAAGATCCTTAATAAGTATGATTGAAGACTATTAAGGGTATGATTGAAGACTTGTCTATTGTTTCCATGATTAGCATGATTTATTGAAGATCTTTCTTGAGAAGATTTGAAGGGCAAACTTGGATGAATTGAAAATCAAGTTTGGAAAGTTTCGTGAAAACGCACAAAAACATGTGCCCCTTAAAAGAGGACTACGTGGTGAGGAACTGAGGAGGTAGGCTAGTTACCGGTAGTCGGGATCTGAAGATCTGGCTGCATCGACTCGGACTAAGCATGACCGAGAGGTTAATGGGTCTTGAGGTCATTTCACAACGTAACCAGAACTCAGTCAAGTTAGCAGTCAGGACCATGTTACAAGTTATGTTACAACAAGAGTTGTAACCTCTAATTTTGGAAGGTTCTAAAGTTGTTAGACTCGGAGATTCTAAAAGAGGTATGAACTATATTTGAGACGTTGAGACGTCTATATAAGCTACATTGCTCTAAGATTAGGTGTGAAATCGGAGTCAGAGAAAGTGCGGCCACTAGACAATCTAAAGAGGGTAGTGACCTTTATTTGTGAATGTGAGTGACAAAGTGTATGTACTCATGTATTTTCACCACTTTTAGTGGATTGTTTGTCTCTTGGCTTGGCCCCTAGACGTAGGCGAGTGGACGCCGAACTGGGTTATCAATTTCTTGTGTTTTCTTTTGTTTTGGTTTGTGTGAGATTTAATTGAGTATTTGAGTGTTCTCTAAACCCACAAACCACACCAACGGAACTAAACACATTTAACATTGAACTCTTAAAATATTTCATTTATAATTTAACTTTAATACTCCAAACCACCCACCTTGATGAGAATATCATTTCAGCCTCTTAGATTTGAGAGCTCCTCATGGATTCTTCATCCCCATTAAGAAGCTTGGCTTCTTAGAAGCCATCTTTTTCTTGGCTTATTTCTCTAAAAATCATCTTTTTATCTCTTTAGTTTTATTATTATTATTATTACAGAATTTTGAATACTTGATGTTCTTGCAATGTGTATCAATGAAAAGCATATTAATGTTATTCTCTATATAATACTTTGATTTCTATATAATTTTTTTTTTATCTTAATTCATTTGAAGAGAAAAAAAATTTATTTGTTCATAATATAGTATCCAAGCGGAAGTGTCCAACGATCGCATGGAAAACATGAAAATTGATTGTTTTTTATATTGAGATTGTGAAACATTTAATTGATTTGTTCCAAGGCTTTTTGGTTTTCACATGAAATATTGTGTTTGTCATTTTTCTTTTTCCTTTTTTATTTGTGTCAAAGAAAAACATGTGATTTATGTATTTTTGTTAATTTAAAGAGAAAGTAAGATTCATTTAAAGAGAAAGGTAGATTTCTATAGTTTTGTTAATTTACTTCTTTTATGCAATAAAAAAAAGAAAAAACTTTTCTAAAAATTAATGCTTGTGAAAATCATATTATTTATGTATTAAAAATTTGCAACCAGACTAACATTTTCAAAGTCCTAATCAATCATCCAAGAGTTATACATAACAACTTAAGGTTTATAAGCAGTATGTTAAATCTTTTATATAATAGTTCACATTTACTATAAAATAGTACAAACTTTATATTTAGCTGTTTAAAATATGTATGCTATAGTCCAAATATGTTATGTAATAATTCAAAAGATTTTTGTGATAGATTATGTGTTATATAGAACTTCTATCTTAAATTGTTGCATAAGAGATAAAAAGTAACACAAAGGCATCATGCTGAAGTTCTAATATGAAGGAATAAAAGACATAGTTCAAAGTTTTTGCATAAAGGCATTATAATTTTGCAATGGAAATTTATGACGGAATTGTTTCATTGAAAATTTGCAATTGAATTGTCACATATTTGAAATAAATTTTAATTTTATGTAATTTTTTATTCTTCTATTAATTAGGTTGAACTTTCATGTAATTTGCTGCAAACCATTCCAATTTGCAAATTTGCAATAGAATTGTCACATATTTGAAATAAAATTTAATTTTATGTAAGTTTTAATTCTTCTATTAATTAGGTTGAACTTTCATGTAATTTGCTACAAACCATTCCAATTTGCAAATTTGCAATAGAATTGTCACATATTTGAAATAAAATTTAATTTTATGTAAGTTTTTATTCGTCTATTAATTAGGTTGAACTTTCATGTAATTTGCTACAAATCATCCCAATTTGCAAATTTGCAATACAATTGTCACATATTTGAAATAAAATTTAATTTTATGTAAGTTTTTTTATTCTTCTATTAATTAGGTTGAACTTTCATGTAATTTGCTGCAAACCATTCCAATTTTGCAAATTTGCAGTAGAATTGTCACATATTTGAAATAAAATTTAATTTTATGTAAGTTTTTTATTCATCTATTAATTAGGTTGAACTTTCATGTAATTTGCTGCGAATCATTCCAATTTTGGTTAGTTCAATTGTTTTAATTAATCTTATAAATTTTAGTTAGGTCAGATAATTTTCTAGAATTAGAAATGCACACAATAAATTACATAATTGTAGCTATAATTAACAAAATATTAATGTGAATATAAATGTTTATAAATTAATAGAATTTATACAAACACAACATGAGTAAAATATGAATATGAATAATTTGGAAATAAAGGATATATTAATATAAACTAAACTAAAATCAAGGAAATTTTAATATTAAATAACTTAATATTTGATCTTTAGTACACTAATATCCAGATAAAATTCTAAGTAAATGTTAAGATTTCTTTTAAACCTTTATTTTAATTTTAATTAATTAATTAACTCATATTTACTCTAAAGAGAAACAAAGACTTAATTATAGTGAACAATCCCAAGGCACAACTTTCTCATTCCCTAATTAAGTTTTAAACAATTGTTATGTTGTAAACAAAGACTTCTGAAGTCCCAATTTTCCATTCATTAACAGTTGTTAAGTTTTAAAGAAAGACTTAACCTTTATGTTAATTTTTTTAATAAACAAATCATTTTTTTATTACGCCAAACCCCAGTTTCCCATTTTTTTTTGTCTCGAGCTCTCAATCACTATCAATCCCTTCTCCCTCACTTTCCCACTTCTATGCCATCTACTATTGCTACTATTGCTACTATTGCAACTTATATGCCTCTTCCTACTGGTATACTTCAGCTCCTGTTATATAACATTTTTTAAAATTAAAAAGCTTAACTATATTCACAATTAAAAATTTTGCTATCGTCCATATTTATTTAAAAATCTTAAATAACCATTAATTGGTTACAAGAGTTGCCCAAAAAATAAAGTAAATGTTAGAGATCAGTATAAGAAAAAAAGAGCCAATATAGAATTCAAGTAAATCTTAAAGATCAATGTGAAAACCAAATATCTATATATAGATATGTTTCTTAGCCCTAAATTTAATAACTTATTATCCTCACAAAGGCGTCTATTTTTCTGTTCTAGATCTTCCAAACTTTCTCTTCCCCTTGACTAATCATTTGAGATTCCAAATTCCAAATTCTTTTCAATCTAAAAGGTAAGATCGGATTCTAAAGGACTATTGGCATTCAATATCATTTAACAAGTAGATTTCACTATCTCTTTTTCTCTTTCTTTATTATTAAACAAATTCAACATGTAATCTTGTAATTCTTGTGAGATCTATATTTGATTGAGGATGGGAAATAGATTATAATGTTATTTATTATATAATTGGAAAGCATATGCATGTGTGTGTGTGTGTGTGTTGAATTGATGACAAAGGACTAGAGATTTATATTGGATTAATTATGAGAGTAGTAAAATTTGTACAATAGATTCGAGGATCTATTTTGGTATGTAAGAAAACCCCATAACTAATTCAAATTGGTCACAAGTGAAAGATTAATAGACATCGATGTATTCATATCATCAAGTAAAATTAGAATTATTATGAATATGTGTGTTTGGTTTTAGGTGAGCAGGATAGGGATAAAGCAGAGGGTGAACATACTTATGTTTAGCGCTAGGCAAGAGGTAAGTACTTACTTATAGTTGAATGTAATTGTATGCTTGATGGTTTGAGTAATTGTTTTGTAAGTACTTTATTTATGCTTATATGGGATTGTATGTTTGATTATGTTAATTTATTTATTTCTGATTAAGTGTTGAATTGAGTGATTGCTTTAAGTGCTTTACTTATAAATGTATCTAGATGTATGCTTCATCGTATGAATATATATATCTCTCTATATATAATGAATTTATTTGGACTGAGAGATTTCTTTGTATATATGTATATATATATATATATACATATTATGTACGATGTCGTTATTTTTGGATTGATGGCATATTGGAATTTATGTTGTTATAGATAAGAATAAATTTTTCTGTTTAAGATTATAAAAATACGTGGGTAAGCAAGATTGGTTTGATATTATGATGTGAGATATGTAATAATTAGAAAGTGATAGACGACTAGTGCTTACCTTGTTTGGGTATGTCCTTGGGTCTAGAGATTGATGGTGTTTGTTATGATCTTTCTTGCACTTATCCATATAGGCGATAGAGTGCTGACACCTATCCATATAGGCGATGATTGAGTGTCAAGGTATTATATCCATATAGGCTATGATAGCAATACTTGAGATTGATGAGATTTGGATGTGTGTCCATATAGGCGACGATAGTGCATGCCCATAGAAAGATATATGACCATTAGACCATTGGAAATACTTAGCTAGATCAAGTAATGCCCAAATAAATAAAATGGAAAAAGAGATGACGGTAGAGAATAGGATATTGAGATTTGAAATTTTTAAATTGGTATGATCAATTCGTGTATTATTTGATTGTTTATAATTCATATCATGAGAATTAAATTATTTTGATTACTTGTATGTTATTAATTGTATTTCAATGTATAACTACTTACATGATAATATGAGTATAGTACTTACTAAGTGGGTAGCTCACTCCTTGTCACCCATTTTTTAGGAGCAAATAATTAAGGTTTCTTTTAGGTAGCTAGAAAAGAAGGGGGTGTTACATGTTACACTTGCTATAGTAGCCCTTCCCTCTATTTCTAATCCCATTAAGAGTGGTAATACTAGTTCTTCACACTGAGTTCATATTTATGTCTAGTCTGACATGTCAAAGAGAATATATATATATATATATATATATATAACAAAAACCACATGCACATATTTGTTATTGAATGCAATAATTAGTTCTTTATATGAATTCAATGTGTCATGGTTGAATATTTTCTGTAGATAAAGTCTACTTTCACTATAAACTAATTTATTTATTAATGTTCATGTTTTTTTTTGTAGAGTAAGTTACTCCAGAAGATACCTACTGCATTTGATAACTTCTGCAAAACTCATATTAATAAAGAAGGAAAATGTGTTGATTCACGAGCACATATGGTTTATGTAATTTTGTTACTTTATTTGAGATTATTTGATTTACTTATAGATTATATTGTGTATATTGTAATTAGTATTGTAATTGCATGACACTACATATATAGAAGATGGTTTAGACTGCTTCACAGCCATTATCAGATGGTTCACAACCTCCATTGTCTAATATGGGAGCTATATAATAGGAGGCTTCTGTCGGAGAAAAGAAGAAGAGAGTTTATGGTCTCGGATCTCAGGCATCCAGCTTGTATCTAGAGTCATTTTGCAGTAGTTTTACATCAACTCCCCCACCATTTTCAGTAGATATGATCCCCCTAAATAATGTGCCTGAGATGGAAAGCATGAAAAAGAAGATGGTAGAGTTTTAGTAGCAAAATCAGAATTTGATGCAGTAAGAGCAGAACATGTTTAGACAGATGCACCTTGAGTGGAGGCACATGAGAATGATGATGCAGTCTAGATTGCACAATTATAACAAAAATATGACGGACTTATCACAAACTACATGGCAAGTTTGTTGCAAATTTGAAACAAATTTGCAATAGATTTGTCACAGATTGTCCAATTCCATTATAAATATGTTCCCAATTGTAGCAAACTTACAACAGATTTATCACAAATTCAAAAAGTTTGTTGCAAGTATGTTGCAAATTTGCAATGGATTTACAACAAATTTTACAATGGATTTGTAACAAATTTGCAACTGAGCCTTTGTAAATCTATTGCAAACCTATTGTAACGTTTGCAATGGATTACTTCATGTTGCAAAAAGAATTTGTGACGAGGAAAAAAGTGATAGCCACAATCTGTTGCAAATCTGCCCCAAATCCCAATTCAACCCGATTATGTAGAATTTTTGTAGTTTGTGTTGTCACTTGGTTGCATGAAAATTTCTTAGTTTATGAACATTAATGCAAAAATTAACACATGGATCTCCTTTAGATTACACCTTTCGCATTGCATCTATGGTTGCCTCAGTTAACACAAATGAGCTTTCCTTGTTGATCTCCTTTTCTTGTATAATGAACAACGTGATGATTTCAAATTCAAGCAATGGGTGATTTGGAGTGTTGAAAATGTGAGCATTATCCTTGTACTACCTTGTACATGGTTATCACTTATGAGAATATTGGTATTTCAAGAGTATCTCTCCGAAAAGAAAGTTCCTTAAGCAGTTAGTTATCTTCAA
This sequence comes from Dioscorea cayenensis subsp. rotundata, assembly GCF_009730915.1. NCBI lineage: Eukaryota > Viridiplantae > Streptophyta > Magnoliopsida > Dioscoreales > Dioscoreaceae > Dioscorea > Dioscorea cayenensis. Next base: position 15,603,649 of record NC_052490.1, read on the forward strand.
CTTGTTAAGGAGATAGAGTCTAAAAACAAGAAGACTTTGTGAAAATATTGGTAGCTTGTGTCTTATGGTTATTCTTTTTTACAAAGAACATGCATTCAATGGTAAAGTGGATTTCCATTTTCTTGACAACCTTCCCAGCTTATAGAAGTACTCCTGGGCTAAAAGCATTCATAGCTTGGTTGTTATTCATTTTCGTAGCACTACTTATAAAGTGAACAAAAGCAAGAAACCAAGCATACCTCTACTGACTATATGAATGAATACATTGTGGCTTTACATGAAAGTTTTATCCGTGCTATTTCATAAAAAAAAGCTTATCACATTTTTTTGATAAATGTGTTTAATTTTGTAGATTAGGGTTTTTGAAGTTACCTGTCTTTTTTGGCCAAAGTTCTTCAGGAGGATTCCACTCATCCTCAATTATGAATAAAGGGTGTTCCTGATTGCCTCTTAATAGTGTGTAGCGACATATATAAGTATATTTATTACAGATCAAGTAATAAAGTGTATGATAAACCGCAGGGTCATTGATCCCACAAGGAGTGGATGTACTACTACTAGATATTAGTCAATTATCTAGCAGAACAATAACAAATAAGATGAAAGTAAAGAAAGAATAAATACAAAATTATGGAAGTAATGGTGTTGATCGAAAAGTAATCAATCATGAGAGGAGGTATCCAGACAAGGAATCCCATAGGAATCATATGAAGCACTATACAAGAATTTTAGATTGGAAATGAGTTGATTGGATAATGGGTGTGACGAGTGCACTTTGTATATATGTTTTCATGCCCTAAATTTATCATTTTGCTTGTTCTCAAGTTTACTTTTATACATGAGCAGTGCTATTATGGGTATTTGTGTTATATGTGTAGAAATAGGGGGGCCCAATACTATTTAGAGTGAAATCGGGAAGAAAACAAGAAAATATTCAAAAGGCGTTCATGTACTCAAGCGTGACACAGGCTGGACATGCTCGTGTCATACCCTCTGAAGTTCTCGGCCTGATGTTGATCCAGCAAGAAGTTTGTGTAGAAGGGCATTTCTCAGCCTGACATGGTTTGGACACGATCATGTCCATGCCCTTGAAAAACCCAGGCCAAAGGTGATTTTATTAAAGAATAGGTGACACGTGTTGGGTGCTCCTGACATGATCATGTCATATCATTGCACAGTCAAGATACGACTGTGTCCCTTCCACCAAAGTTTTCAGGCAGAGACACTCCATTTCACTCAGTTTTTCCTCGACATGACACGGTCTGGACATGCTTGTGTGCAGACCGTGTCAAGCCCGAATCTTCTCTTTTTAACTCCAGTTTTTAGGGTTTCCTCTCTATCTTTTGTTCGGGGATCTACTTCTCCACCAAGAGGGTATTGATGAGAGTGAAGATCAAGCTTATCCACACTTTCTACGGCATCAAGGAGCGAGTTGGAGGTACAAGGGAAGTGGTGCTAGCACACGGAGCTCAACATTGGAGGCAAATCTCAAAGAGAAGGGAGTCATATCTTCTTTCTTTAGATCTAGTGTTATCTCCTCCATGTTGTACCCACCCATGAGGGGCTAGCCGGCCACGGTGCCCCGGGGTGGGAACATTGTCACTTTGTATACTTTAAAGACTTGTATCTTTCATGATTTACGGAGTTCTTTTGGTTCTTGTGTTAAATCTTGTATTGCAAAACTTGAAGTGCTTGAATTGCATAGTTGCTTAGATAAAACTTGATGGTGGATTGTCACAGCTGTCATTGCCTTAGGAAATGACCTAACTTGGTGAGCTTGAACCCGTAGTTATCTTTGTAAAACTCAATGTATATAAGAGCCTTAGCTACAATGTTGCTTTTGAGCACACACTAGAGCTTGAGAATGTACCTGGTAAACCTTGAGAGGGAGTGAGCATCACTAAGTGCTTAGGAAACATCCCGGGGCATTGTTCTCTCACTATTGACACTCAATCCAGTTTTCCTTTATCTTTATCTTTCCTCTTTTCTTTTTATCTCTTTATTCTTTATTTTAGTTTAAAGTAATCTTATTAATTCTATTCTTTACTAGAGATCAGTGTTGAGTGAGTATTTCTAGTCCATTCCCTGTGGTTCGACAACCCTACCCCTGATGGGGTACCACTATATTACTTGTGTGCGACCCGTGCACTTGCGGAGAACGCATCAGGATGATCTTAAAATATAAACCCCTTTGTCAAGGAAATGAGCAATTAATCCTATACAGAGCTAGATTGTTATCTCTTTCTAACCTAGACTCCCTATGATTGCATCAATACTCTATGAATCTTGAGAAAAAAAGTAAACCTAAATTTCCTAATTTATACTAATACCCTTTCTTAAGGTGACTAGCAACAAATCCCATATGAAGATTGTGGTGTTTTGACCTTGTTTCTTTTTGCCTTCCCAGGTTAAACTAAGTTTTTTTGGGGTATTCGAGTCATTGCAAACTTAAGCGGTTAAGCGTGCAGGTGTGCGCTCACCTTCCTGACTTGGGCCATAGGCTAGGGAGCATGTCCATGGCCGTTGGTGGTTGTGGGGTCTTTTGCGCCCATGAGTTAGATACCGAACGTGTAGGCCGGCCCCGGTGGGTTATGTGCGGGCGCGCCCAGACATAGCCCTGCTAGCGGATTGCACCTACAGGCGCGCCCTAACTTATTTTTAACCCTTTTTTGCGCTTCTTTGGTTTTTTTGGGTGCCCTTTTCCCTTCCCCCTCTCTTCTCCTTTCTTCCTCCTCTTTCTTATGCTTCCTTTGGAGCAAGAAGAGAAGGTTGCTAGCCTTTGTTCTTGCAAGTTTAGAGCTTTGGATTTATTCTTCTCCATGAGTTCTTGAGGTAAGCGTCTCCTCTTCCTTCTCTCCCTTATGTTCATAGAATGAATGATCTAGGGGTTAGTTTGATGGTTTAATCTTTGTTCTTCTTGTTGAGTAGTGCTTTTAGATCTTAAGTTGAATGAATTTCATTACCATGCTTCCTTGAGTTGTTGTATCTATGAACCATTGTAGCATTAATGTAGCACCAGTTAAACTTAGTGGTTTCTTGGAATTCTTTGGTTTGGAGTAAAGCTCAAACCCTTAGGAACTCTTTAGTAACCTGAGAACCTAGTTTTGAGCCATCCCTAGGATCGATTTAGAGTTGGATGTCATTGTGACCTAGGGTTTCATTCTTGGTTTGCTTTGTTTTGTTTGTGTGTTTGTTGGTTGGTTAGGCGGCGAAAGTGCGACTCAAGGCATGGAGCCAGCGGAGGAGTAGCACACTAGAGGTTTTCTCGCTTAAGTTGTAAGTAGGACTCGTGATTGCACAATTCTTTTAGAATGTGACTTGATTAACTATATTGCTAGACTAAAAAATAATTCATGTGTTTTATCAAATTAAATCGATGCTTCGGTCCTTTTTAAAAGAGAATTCTATGTTATTAAACTATCTTTGAAACTCTTGATATTAGAGTGAATGTGTTTATGACTGTATTTATAATTTGAGTTGAAATTATTTATGAGGCTTTGGTTATAATTTAAAAGTAATCCTTGAGTTTATCATATTAAAAATGATGATTTAATCTGTTTAGAAAGTGTTTTTATGCTTTCTGTTTATAAAAAAAAACTCTTGATGTTTGATGAAAAGGTTTATGGTTACATTAGTAAATTGGGTTTGAAATGAAGCTTGAAACTTATATACATGTTAGACTTGTGACTGATAAGTGCTTGTGTATAAGTAATACGAAGTATTCTTTTCTTACATTGAGCATCATGTTTATAAGGTTTTATTGCTTATGCATGTGTATTTGTGTTCTTTTGTGCATGTAGGGTTGTGGAGATAAAGTTTGATGAAAGAAAACAAACGTAGATCATGGATGCATTTGTTGATAAAGTCTTGGATTGAACAAACATGAAGACACAAGTTGTTCTCAAATACATGTGGGTGTGTGCCAACCTTCATTGTGCTCAAGCGAATACGCAAAGTGGGCACAAAAGCAGTCACACTCACGTATTCTGACTTATGCAATACTAGTAAGATTTTCGTTAATGTGATTTCATTGAAGCCACAAAGTGATCTACCACATGGATGTATGCCCATTCATGTGGCCTCGATGATAAGAGTGGATTTGGGAGCATTTTGGTGAAGTATTGTAGCAGTTTACTATAGAAAAATCAATGTAGCAGTTATTATTCATAGGTCGCAGGAAACCAAAATCTGGAAATCCACACGGCCGTGTAGAAATTCCACACGCCCGTGTGGATGCCCGATTCCAACCCCTATAAATATCGCAACTTGAGACATTTTGAAGGATCTTTTTCCCATCTTTTGCTCATCTTTGGAGGCGCTCGCGGCTAGGGTTTGGAGAAGCTTTGCCTAAGTTTTTGGAGCGGTTCTACGGCCTTCAACATCGAGTTTCTTTGGAAGAGAGTTATTGGGGGAACTTTCATTAGTATCGATTCGGCGAGGTGTGCCCTATGCATGACAAGGGGGTTTTATCTATGTATTACATGCATTTACTTTCAATTTCATTGTTGATTGTGTATTCCTTCATGGAGAGTTAAACCCCTAGTGGGTGCTTGGACTTATAAACCCTAGGATGATTCTGTTTCATTGACTTTCATTATGCTTCTTTAATTGATGTTTTAATTGAGTTCCATCCTTGAATGCTTTTTTAATTGATTTTCCCTTAGAGTGACACTAGGGTTGAGAATCTATTTTGGTAATCCTTGTGAAAGAGTGACACTTCATTAGGGTTAGACAAAGCAAGGTTGGAGAGGGTCGAGAGGGTGAGTCGAGAGGTAGCGGAACGTCCTCTTTCTCTTATGATGTAGTTTATCCTACCTCCATGTTCTAAGAGTTCTTTGCGGTCATAATAGAGTGAAGTGCTAAGAGACAAACTCCACTGGGGCTTAGTTGAGTGAGTAACAGAGTGAAGTGTTGAAGTAATCCTTAGTATTGGGGCTTAATCGTGACTAGGGGTCTTTCACCTAGACCAAAGGGTTAGATCTATATTAGGGAATATAGTTTACCACGTGGAATCCCTAGAGCTTCATGCAACCTCACACAGTGTGAGGCGTCGAGAGTATCCTTTTCCTCCAGGGCATATTGTAGGGTTAGTCACGGTTGACCTTAGGTTTGCAACCGTATGTCTTTGGATGTCCACGACTTATTAGACATCAGTTAGGAGGCATAATGATGAGTCTTGCACTTGAAACTATAGTCCTAGGGTGAGTAATGTCCGGGTGCCCCATTTATTATCGATTGCCTCTCCTTATTTCTATTGTGTCTCTCTCTTCTATTCTTTATTTTCATTTGCATTGATATTGTTCACACAACTCCTCAATCGTTTTCACTATAGTTAAATAGCAATACTTATGTTTCCAAGCACTATTCCCTGTGGATATGACTACCCACTCACTAGGGTACTTTATTACTTCGATAACCCGTACACTTGCTGCACACACACGCAAGGGGTGTGTCAGTAACTTTGGTTTATGTGGAAATGATGTTCTTTCCCGATAAGTGATTATTGTCCTAAACAAGGACCTTGTGTTATGGTTTATGTGGATGGTATTGATTATTTGATGGTGATGGGGTTGTAACCTGCCTACTACAGTATTGGGTTGACAGACGCACGGATTAAGCCTGTATATACCTCAAGTGCAAGGGTTTTCAAGTAATACCTCGTGGGTAAGCACGACGGTCTCATTCCTCAAAGAACAACGAGAGGCACCTATTACTTCGTTTTTACTTAATCAATGGCCTGAATGTGTACGGTGTTTCTTAGTTCTACTTCTACAAATTAATTAATAAAATACAATTGAGGATCATTAAGTCCAATTGGAAGGAGTTGGTGATTGTATGAGAATTTCTTTAGCAATTACTTATAATATGAGTTGAGTTATGACAATTATGCTCTAGTGTTGGACCGGGGGAATTCAAAAGCCTATTAGTCTCAATCTCTTGGCAACTAGGTTTTAAGCACTAAAAACTTAAAATGGAATCTCTTCCACCCTAGCCTCCTATGTTTGCCTTAAAATCAAGACCTCCTCTAAAAGGGCTAAATCAAACCCTAATCCAGAAATCTAGCAATACCTAATTTCTTAGCGTATGCATAGATTTAACAAAGTATGTGTGTTCTAATGTGTGGGAATCTCTTCCTCACAATATGTTTTGTGAAATGATAAACAAGTTATAATTTTATAAGTATATTTATATTTCTTCTTAATTTATTTTTTTTAAAATTTTATTTACATCCATGACAAATTTAGAAACCAATAATTAGTTGGTCTCTAAATTTTTACTATATTAACCATTAAATTTAATTTAATGGGCGCATGATTATCTCTTTATAGCAGTCTCTATTTTTATTTAGTGATTGATATAGTGACCATTTGTTTAGTCTTGATTTTGAAATATCTAGATAGGTCATCATTATTTATTTTATATAATAATTTAAAAACTCATGTAGCAGTCTCTGTTTATTGTTAGCTACTTGCCAATATAGAGGCGACTACTTTAGCAACCGAAAAAAAACCTCTAATATTTATTATACAGTTGTTAAACCGATCACAAAATATTAAGAGACCCGTGATTTAGTAACGGTCCTCATTGTATCACCAATTCAGTGGCTAGAACGTTAAGCAAGCTATTTTTACATTATTAGAGTAATCTCTAATTAACTGTTTTGTAATACTATGAGTAGAGGTTTGATAGAGTAGGTTTTGACTATTTTTACAAGGACATGAAATAATAACTATAATCACATATCTTTGTGTGTGAGTGATGGATGCTTTTATCTAAAAATAGTCAAAACCTATTCAAAGTAAAATAGACATAATGTATTTAATCATAGAATCAGATGGATGACTAAGAGGATGGGGAGTTGTATTAAAATATAGACAAATTATATTTTCTATTATAAAAAAAAAAAAAATAAGTAAATATGATAATGGAACGTATCAGGCAACAGTAAATGCTACAGATGTCGAAATTATGATAGCAATAAAAATAATGCATTAGAGATGATGAGAGTGAGTGGGATTGGGAAAAGATGGGCGAGTGCAAAAAAGAAAATTAAGAAAAGGGTTTTAAATAGAATGGTTTGTTTTAAAATGTTTAATATAAAAATCTGTGACATAATACAAACGATCATAAAATGCGTCGCAGTTGAAGAAAAAGTGGTACACTAAAAAATTAATACTGGCAAAAACTTTCATTTTGCGACAATGAAAAAAGTGTAAAAAAATGACATAATGTTGCTTAAAATATATATACATACATATGTTTTACTTGAAAAATATAAAAATAAAATGATTGATTAATATAATTAATTTTAAAAAAAGTCACAATGTGTTACAAAATGTTGCATTCTCCAACACACTGTGTGACAAAATTTACAATAGAATTAAGTTTTCCCCCTTTATAAGTCTTAAAGCTGAATCAGCTGATATAAAGTTATTCCCACCATTAGATTTCAAGCTAAATATGTTTGGATCAATCATATTAATTTTTATATTGTTTTGATTTATGATTTAGCGTATACCAATCCTAGAATCTCCTAACCGTTTAAGTAATAATTTAAGCATAATTATCTTATGGTTTCATCATTCATTTATATTTTTTTAATAAAATAAATCTAAATCACCTTTAAAACAAAATCAATAGTTGGATTATTGAATTAAGTTATAGAAGTTATATTAGCGCTTAAGTAGTTCTTCGTTATATATACTATTACTAATTAATCTGATCATTGGATTGTAAATCTGACTGTTGGATATTAAATTTATGATCAAATTAGCATATTCATTTATTTTAAGGTCAATCCAATACATAAAAAAGGCAATATCTTTTAGGAAAATATATTGCAAGAAATAAGTAACAAGCTTTGTGATGATACCTACAACACATGAGACAGATTGCAACACCTTTTGCAACACTTTGCACTATTTCCACACTTTAGAATTGGGTTAAGATTACAATAAATGTTGCAATTAATTGCAACCCATTTAAGATAAGTTGCAACATACACATAGTTATAGAACAATGAAATGCAACATTTTGTAAGGCATTTGCGATAAAATGTGACAATCATCGCTAAGAGAAAAAAATGCAATGATTTCCAAAACAACAAGACAAATACAATGTTGTTTTTGATAGAATGCTACAAAATTCACCAATTATCAAAATAACATAAAATAACCTGATTTTTGACACTTTGTTATGAATTACTACAATTTACAAAAAAAATTGCAATGCTTAATGCTGAAAGCGTCACACTTTGCAAGTTGCATTGCAATTTTTTTAATAAATAGTGATTAAAAAATACTTTTAAAAATTAAAATTAAAATTTATTAACAATAAAATAGATGATTACCATATAAATATTCTATCAAAATTAATTAACTCCACATTAGAAGAATAAAATATAAAAAAATAAAATTAATTTTATAATATATACATTGTTAACAAACCAAAGTTACATTGAATTAATTCTAAAATTGCTTTTCATCCTAACCTTCTTTTTTATGTGTCGTAACCTACATTACAAATCAAATTACATCAATATTTTATTATATCTATCTCCAACTTTTAACACATTTTTTTTAAAAGAAATATATTTTATTACTATTGAAACTCATGACATTTGCAACATAGAAAGGCCAATTACAAAACACGTGTCGCAACCGAATTAAACATTTTGAATTGTATGTAAAATGAGTTGCAAGGTTGTGACATTTTACAACATTTACCTAGTGCGCCATTTAACGCCAAAATCAAAATTTTGCAACAAATTTTGCTATGCTTAGTAATGATAAATTTTTGCAAAAAGGTTTGATTCATTTTAAGATTTTCTATTTACTTTTTTTTTTTTGTCATAAAATATTGCAATATGTACCACAAATTTTTTGAGTTGCAAATTTCTGTATCGCAAATAGTAATGTGTGAATAAGTAACTTTGAAATTTTTAAATAACCAAACAAGGTCTCAATTGTCAATATGATAGAAGTTAAGACATCTTTCAGTATTTCAATATGAAAGAAAATACAACACGCAATCCAAATAAAAACACACAATAACATAGATGCTAATCTTGAAGTCCAGCAACTAGCTAGTTGTTACCACGGTTGAACTGAAAAAGATGCCAACAACTAGCTAGTTGTTACCACGGTTGAACTGAAAAAGATGCCAACAAAATACTTATAAGTTTAACAGCTCAGTAAGCTGAATAAATAATCTTAAACATCACGGTGAATATTATATAAAAATAAATGCACAAATACCAATTGAGATGATAGTTAAATAAATATCTCCACATCTCATTTGACAACAATAATATTTTCAGAAAAAATCATCAGAATTTAAAAGAAAATAGAATATAAAAAATTATAATAAATAAGAATACTTACTAAATATGCCTCCAAAATTTACCAAAACAATTGTTTACTAGTGAATTATCATTTATTTTAATTTCGTAATCCAAGTTGAAATATCATAATCTGTTGGTTTGCTATGAAACAAACTTCATTTATAATTATTTGTACCAATACAATCACTATTATACCTTTTTTTTTTTGAAATATAGTTAAATTGGGGATGTAATGCGTCAAAAATAACTTTTGCATGCAAGGTTAACAAATTAAATTATCGAATTTCAAATACCAAGGCTATACTTTTCCTTGGTATATATATATATATATATATAGAAAATAAAAAATATTAGAATATTCAAGATACTAGAATGTGCCTTTTTTTTAATATTGTAAAAAAAAAATTATAAAACTACCCATGTTTTGGATTATTTACCAGAATGCGCAAGTTGAATGAATGATAAAACTACTTACCTTATAAATAATAATAAAATTGAAAACGGAGTCGCTTCTCCCGGCTATGCTTAATTTTTAAAAATAAAATAAAATTTTTAACGGCACTGTTGGAGTCGCTGCATATGAAACCCTCTTTAAAGTTATATTAGAAAAATAAAAATCTATCTATATATTTTTTACGCTTTTATTTTTAACACAAATTTCAGAAAATATTTGCTAAATCAGAGATCGATCAAAAATTATTATGATGTTGGTCGTTAATTCAGGCCGTCGACATTATTACGAAATAGGGCGATTAAACCCGACCGGTAGGACGGTTTAACTGCCGCTTCGGTCATAATTATTACAAGTGAGGATGGTCAAACCCGCATCGATTAACACTAGAGTCAAACCCGCACGAGTGATAAAAATGAAAAATAGTCAAACTTCAAACTTCTCTATATAACCGCTTAGTAGTTTCATTTTTCACTCTTGAGACTGAGTTTACTCGACTCACTCACCCTTACTTCTTTTATCTTCAACAATGACAAAGACTTCACTTGTTTTGTTTAATTGTAGTAAACCAAAACAACTGAAGTTTTTGCCATTGTTGAAGACAAAAAGAAGAAGCAAGGGTGAGTGAGTTGAAAGAGAGTCAATAATGTGTAAGAGTGAAAATGGGCTACTATGGTTGGTTTATATATGGAATTCGAATTTTGACTATTTTCATTTATGATCATTGCAAGTTTGATCGTCCTAAATATTGACCGGTGCAGGTTTGATCGTTCTACTCTATACTAATTACTAACCGGTGCAGGCTAGATCGTCCGACCTATCTTGATCGCCCTACTTCAAAATAATTACTAACCGGTACAGGTTGAATTGACAAATTTCATAATAATTTCTGACTGGTGCAGATTTGATCGTTTTATTTTCTAATATTTTCGAAATTTGTATTTTTTTTAAATAAAACTTAAAAAAATAAATGGATTTTTATTTTCTAATATAACTCTTTAAAAAAATTAAAATTAAACATTTAAGAATTTTTTTAAAAAATTAAGCATGAAGACAGAAGCGCATTTTCCATTTTCAATTTTTAAAAAAAAATAAAAAATAAATTGAAAACGGGAGAAGCTGATGGCTTTTTTTGGTTGAAAACAGGTAAATTTTTCCCGTTTTCATCTAACTTGAGCATTCTGTTAAATAATCCTGAACATGCGTAATTTCGTATATATATATATATATTGCATTATTAAAAAAAACCATGTTTGACCATGAAGATAATTGCATGACTATATTTCTTTTAAGGCAAAATAACAATTTATTCATGTTTCCAAACTGAATGAATAAATAAATCAAATAATAAAAATACATAAATATATATATGAATAAATAAATCATTATAATTTATATATTTTTTTAAAATAATATCGGAATGTATTTACTTCAGAATACAAAAACAATAAGTAACAAAACCTCTTCAAAATGTTCTATAAAACTAATTGTAAATTCGAATATATTTCTAATACGTGGGGGAAAAACTTTGGAAGTAAAATAAACCAAAGAAAACGACAACAATGAGCTAAAAGTCCAAGCTCTCTTCTCTCTTAGATATCCAAAACTTGCTCTTTATAATCATTCCAAGGATATATAGTTCTAATTTGAAAATTGTTTTAATTGTGTGGAAACTTCTATCTATCCAAATTTAGAAGAGTATTAATAAATTGATATGAGGATATCTAAATATATTAAAATATTAAAATTTTTTTAATTATTATTATTAGGAAAAATTAATTATAGGCCATTGGAAGTTCCAAAATTTCATAGTCAGTCCAAACATTTAAATTTTTTCGACCGTCAACCCCACACTATCAATTATTTTGTATTTTCAATTTTGCCCTTAAGATTGGTGGAAAAATGGCCATGTAGTCAGATCGCCTATTTGAAGTTTGTACAGTAAGTTATCACTATAATCAATTTTTGTCATTATTTCACTTACTTTTTAGAAGATATGTGTACTTTTTACCTTTGGAAAGAATGAAATGCTTCCTGCCATTCTTTCCTTTACTTAATCCTTTTTATTTCCTTTTGTTTCTATCGGGTCGGGACAAAATTGTCTCTTTTTCTTGCCATTTGTTGTGATTTCGTTCCGATGCCGTCCACTTGTTCTCCCAAGATAACCATCTCTTCCTTAATAAGTCGACACCAAAATTCACAAGAGGAAGGCTCAAAGAAACATCCAACTTCGCTATAAGTTCTTTTTATCGTTTTTATAAAAACGTTTTTCATGTCATGTGTAGTTTAAAGCCATATCAGTGTAAGGCACTCTTGTTGCCGATTATCAAAACTTTTGTGTAGTCGTTAGATATAAGGAAAAAGGAACGTGTCCTGCAATTTATGTGTTGACTTCTTAGGAGTTAGTAACAGCCAAGATGTGAGATTGATGGGGCCTTGAAATTTCTTGTTAAGGGTGTAATTTGTCAAATTGGATGCGCATAGAACAGTTTGTCCTATTGATTTCTAGGTGGACTTTCAACATGTGTCACACATACCACATGTTCAACAACACTGGCATCAATTTCATCGATAATACAGATGAAGGGGTAGTAATAATTCCTTTGGGCTTTTCGTTCCTATCGTAAATATCATTTCTTTACATTCATATATTCTATAATAGAATATGAATCAAAACCAAAAAACGATTTAATATTATATAATGAAACTTTAACAAACAAAGAATTAAATGAATAAATTCATAATTGTCGGTAATCAGGAATTATATATATTTATATACACTTATATGTGGTGTTACTTATTTGGTTTATGTATAAAAATTCCAAATCCCATACTAAATCAAGTTCGTCAGAATACCCCATATTCGAGAGTTAATTCCAAAGGTATCAAAGACATCTTTAACATAAGCAAGAAAAAATTAGAAATATCATACAAAGCTAACTTACCTTCTGAAGTTTGCAACAATATCGGAATGTCGTGCATAACACTGGATTTTTAACCATCTAACTAGAGTGATCAATTTTCCTTACTTGCATAATTAAACATTCTATACAATAACTTAGGAAATTCACTAAATTAGAAATATATATAAGAAGATTAACAAATGCATGATTCAAGTAGGACTCATACCTTTGAGAATTGAATCTTGCATAACTTTGCCTATACGAACCCAAATCACAAAATTCAAGATTCTGAGAAAAGTAGACACCTATAACTATGACATGTCTGAAGTTCATATTGTTTAGAGTACTACTCAATCTATGGTTTTAATTTGAATCTCCCCTTATTTTTGCAGTTTGTAATTAAGACATATCCCTTTTAAACATGTATATCTCTCAACATACAACCATAAAAGCAAAGATATTTTATAGAGAATCAAATAATTTAATAAGGAACACCTATCTTATTTTGTACATTAACCAATTCAATCTCCACGACCATCAAGAATACTCATCAATCTTCAGGTTTTGCACAAGAATCCCATTCGAGACAGTTTTACTAAAAGAAATATATTTGATAAACTACAAATGTATAATCTTTGAAATTTTGCTGGTACTTAGTTAATGTCAAACTTCACAACTTTCTTATTTTATTCTTCTACAAATTCTGCTTCCATGACCCCTCAAACTGAATAGGGGTCTTTGCTATTTCAAAAACAAAAACTTTTAAACTTATCAAATGAAATTAACTAATAATTACTTTTATGGTAAAAAATTGTATTTCAATCAACTACACATCACAAAGCAACAACTATATCATGCAAAATCTCATCCTTGAGACCTGATTAAATCCGTTAAAAAAAAAAGGAATTGTAGCATGGTATAATAGCTAAGAGCGTAGAAAGGGCAGAAAGGCACACCGGTAACCACACGATCATGTGTCAGGCCGTGTGGGTTCAAAAGGGCATAGACACAACCATGTGTATTGCATCGGCAATATTGTAGCAAAACATTGTAGCAAAACATTGTAGCAAAACACTATAGCTGACCGAGGGAAAAAAGCAGAATTGAACAAGGCCGTGTGGAAAGTTCCCCATAGCCGTGTGGAGACCCGTCAGGACTCTTTTTAAGTCATTTTTGGCTAAGTTTGAAAGGGAGCCTTTGGGAGAAATAAAGGGGTTGTGATCTAGCTTCAGGATCGAGCTACATCCCGCCAAGGAGAGTCTCCGGCATCGTTCTCCATTGCCTACACCATCATCCACATTACCGACGAGCTTTGGGAAGTGTCGTTTGGCGCCAATGAAGCCTCACCGGCAAACTGTCATTTGGTCGTTTGGAGGGCTGATCATCGGAGCTTCTAGCACTAATTTGGAGGGAGTTTTTCTTGAGTTTATCATGCACTTTATTATTGTATTCGATTTTGGATTGTATTGCTCTATGAGAAGCTAAACCCTTTGTAGGGTACTTGGGCATCTGAACCCTAGGATGGTTCATTCTTGATTTAATTTATGCTTCTTAATTCCTAGTTAAATTGAGTTTCAATCTTGTGTCTTAATCATCATATGACCATTTGTAGTGAGAGCTCAATTATACTTTTGGATTGAACTAGTGATGAGTTGAGAAACCCACTAGGCCTAAACCTACCGAGGTTAGAGATAGTTGAGAGAGTGAATCTATAAGTAGAGGAGTGCCCCCTTTCGCCTTCAATTTCATCACGACTACCTTCGTATTTCTGTGAGCGTTAAGCAATCATATGAACCATAATCACAAGAGACATCACCATCGAGGTTAGGGGGTTAAACATCTCGAAAGGGTTTGACCTAATTTTGGGATTCAAGTTGATCATTTGGGATTCTTGGAACGTAAAACATTCATAGGGGGGTTTTGGCGAAGAGAGAGATCACCACTAGAACCTTGTAGGGGAATAGTCACTAGTTGCCGTGAGAACAGGACCTGTGTATTTTAGGAGACCCACGATTCTTCTTAACTTAATTAGGAAGCATAACTTAGATCCTAGACCTTAAGTGTGTAATCCTAGGGAAAATATTGCCCGAATACCCACTCCATTCCAATCGTATTTCTCTCGGCATTTTCATACTCTCTTGTCTTTTCATTTGTTATAAGCTCACTTTTATCACTTCTAAACAACTTGAATACGGTTAGATAATAGAGGAAGAGTTATTACTAGTTATCTCATTCCTTGTGGATCCGACTACCAGACCTTCGGGTACATTGTATTACTTATACTACCCATGTACTTAGAAACGTGATTGACACGTATCACTTGCGTACCAAACCAACAAATCATAGCTAATTACCTAAATTCTATGGAGAATAACCTGAGCAACCTCTTTTCCTAACCAAGCATACTTATACGACAGACTGAATCCATGGTCACGTAATATGCCCCATTGAATATCAACTACCTTGTACAAAGGCCGATCATTGAGTTTATGAATCATACCTACGTTGACTCATCTTTTAGAGGCTTTTGGATGCGACCTCATATAAATACCACCCGCACAAATGTGTGACAGACACATTGTCTTGATCCTAATGTCTCTTTATTGCATTCTTTTGATGAGTAGATACAACACTAGTAGCCAACCATGGCACATTGAACAATCACCCTCTACTTATCATTCTTTATGAATATAAAGTTATTTTTTTTTATAGCAAAATTATATAGTGCATCTTTGAAGTGTTCAACGTCTAAAAACTATTGACCGACATTCATTGACAAACTTTCAAAATGCTCCAAGGAAATAAAAAGACCTAAGACTCAACAAATCCTTATTGGAAATAGAAACATGTTTCGGTTGAAAAATATACTCTCCAAAAATGAATTCCTATTGGTGTATCACAAATAAGGATGGCCCAAATGAGGCCTAGTAGGAAAAAAATTGGTATTCAAAAAGAATGAAATATAAGTAGAAACCTATAATTTTAAATAAGAATGTTATATATTACACAGAAAGTTTGATCATTAAAAAAAAATCATATGATAAGCGAAAACTTATAATTTTAATCGAGAACCTCTCTACCGAGTGGAAAATCGGAACTACATGCAATATCACAAAACCTAATGGAACTGACTAGGGTTGTTTAATACATCCAAAAACAACCCATATTTCTGACTACACAAAAACAAAACCAGTTGCATGAAATATTATAGAGTATGAACGCAAAGCAACGATAATTATGGCGAGAACGAAAAGCCTGAAGGAATGGCTACCACCCCTTCATTTGTATCAATGATGATGTTGACAGTAGTGTTGTTGAACATGCTGTATATATAACATAGATGTTGAAAATCCACCTCATAATCAATAGGTAAAATCGTTTTGTGTGAATTTGGTGTGATAAACTACACATTTACACAAAAAACTTCAAAGCCCTATCATTCACATATCTTGGCTAGTATTGACTTCTAATATTGTAAATTGCAGGGCTCATCCTTCCCTTTATATCTAGCGACTACACAAAAGGTCTCCATTAACAACAGATAGGAATAACACCTTCACTAACTTGGTTTCAAACTACAAAGGCTATAAAAAAACTTCTTTGAAAAAAATGACAAATGAACTTGTGACAAAAGTAGATGGTTCTTCAAGCCTTCCTCCTATGAACTTTGATATCGACTTACTAAAAAAGAGATGGTCAACCCAAAAGAGCAAGTGGACGGTACTAAACAAAATCACAATGAATGACTAAAAGAAAAAAAAAATTTGTCTCAACCAAATGGAACAAAAAAAGGGAACAAAAAGGGTTAAGTAAAGGAAAAGAAAGATATGAGGCTGAGGGACTAAAAAAAAACCAACTAGAAAACAAAGACTATTTGGAATATTCCAATACAATGTTGTTAAGGGCGCAAGGTGCACCCGAGGTGCTAGGACGCTTCTATCTCTTGAGGCGCAAGGCGCAAAAAAAACGAGTGTCTGCTTGAAGTAAGGCGCACACACATAAAGAATATATATATATATATATATATATGGTATATGATAGAGTCATAGACAAATAGAAATCTTAAAGCCTTAAACTTTAATATTAACAAACTTGTTTTATCTTAAAGTCAAAATTCTATTTCTAAAATCATAAGCAGCTAATAATCATCATCATTAATGTCAAATACTAAATTCATGTTTTCATCTTCTTTTCCTTGTTCAGAATCATAGCCATCTATCTATGAGGAATCTGTATAAAATAGTGAAATATTTATTGCTTAGTTATTAGATTCTATTCTTTTAATAGACTTAGAGATTTTTCAATCACTAATACCTAGTAAACTGTGGATCTTTTAAACAATAGAAAACCAACAGTTTTTTCAACCAGGCGCGCTTTTTTTTGCCTTGGGCTTAAAAAAAAGCACAAAAAAGCCTCGCCTGACTAAAAGCGCCCTACCTTAGACCTTTAGAGGCGCTAAGAAGGTTTAACAATGCACCTGGGGGCCTAGGCGCGTGCCTTAACAACACTGTTCCAATATTAGAGGGATTGTTTTGGAAAATTTTGAAACTTCAAAGGACCTATAATTAATATTCAATTATTATTATTATTATTATTATTATTATTATTATTATTATTATTAAAATAATAATAATAATAATTGAATATATCAAAAGTATTACACATTAGCTACTTGCTAATATAATACCTTGCCTAACATTAAAATTTCTTAGCATTTAACTAAATATAAATATAATTAAAAATAATCTTATGCTGCACTTTCAAAAAACTATATATTTGTTTATATTTACTATCACAACACCATATGCCTCTCAACCAAAACGTCAATGGAAATTTCTTTTATAAAATAACAAACATACTTGAATATTATTAACAATAATAAAAAGATCCCCAAAAGAAGACAAAGCAATGGTGAATATAATTAAATTTCACTAATTTAAAGTTTCTATTGAAAACGGTACTACTTTAAGTGAAAATATTGCAAATATAATGAACATAAATTGTGTTAAGCACGCTAAAACAAATTTAGGGAGTTTTGGAGAGTATTCTGAAAGCAATTTAGTTAATATTCATCAAAAAAGTACTGCTTGCTTTTAAGAAATTTTAACATTTAAATTCAATATTAGAAAAAATCAACTATTACGAATATAATTCACACTAAACCAATTTTGTAGAAAGTTCCTCAAGTATTACATGGTATTTGAATGATTTATCAGATCGTTCCTAAAATATGTGTTTATTCTTGATTTATGTAACAATTAAAAAGAGTGGGAATGGGTTAATTACTTGCCTTCCAATCTTGTTGTTGATCCAATTAAGCAATCGTTCAGCAGTTCTTCCATCATCAATGGGTTGTATTTCATTTTTCTCTTGTTTAGAATCCCATTTACCAGATACGAATTTAGTAGGAGGTCCCCACAGCAGCATGGGGTAGTGCCGAACTGAAAATTGATCACAAAGATCTGAATTCATCTGCAAAACATTCAAAGGAATTTATAATCTCACTGATCAATTACTGTGACTTCAGAAACACTGGCAATGAAAATTTCATAAATGCTATCAAAAGACATAACGCATCTCCCGTTTGTAAAAGTCATCAGCAGGAATTTAGAGTAAAAAATTGTTGGTCATACAATGGACATCAGCTAATTACATGGCACAAATCATTAATTAATTTTACTTAGGAGTAAATCACCAAATATGATCAACTTCAACTATTGATTGTTAAGACACTTGATGCAGTCTGAACTGGTTTTAGGTTTCACCAGTGTCGAAGCGATGATTTTAGGTTGCATGATACTGAACCAAGGTTTAAAAGACTAAATTACTATCAACAGCACAAGGTTCTAACTTCATGAAAAATTCTGAGTTAATCAATAACAATATGGAAAAATGAACCAAATATAAGATAAACAAATAGGAGATATTCGGTTGAGGCATAAAAGTGTGGGGTTAAAGGAATTCTTTTCCAAAATTGATTTGGATTGAAAATTTTGATACGAGCTAACCAAATTTAAGATAAAAATTTTACTTTCTCTAAATGATAATAAGTGTTTATTAATATTAATTTTTTCTAATTTATCATTCATGCATGTACAAAAAAGCAAGTTCAGATGCAAAATATAACACACACTAAACCTCTGAAAGCAATTATACCTTCAAGGCGCAATCTACATGTGCCATAAGTACGATACCAGGATGCACTGCTTCAGGCCCATTGAATAGTCTTGCAACCTTCTCATAGTGAGGCTATAACATTGTTTTCCAAGCAAGACGTAAATTAGCAGTCACATATGGCAGGTAGCTGGAATAAATGATGAAACTGATATACCTTATAATTTCTGCAAGCTGGACACCTGCAGAATTGAGCATAAAAATAGATTAAAATTTTCATCAACCCCACAAAAGGGCTAAATAGATGTAAAACAAAATGAGAGAGCCATGGTATTTAGAAGTCAGTAGAAATAAAAGAGGCATAAATGAAATTTAAACTATTCAATATGTCATTACAAATGATACTCTATTTTCTTCTTGGCAGTAAGCTTTAGCTACTTTCACTTTCATACAAGCTTTGGTACAGGTAATCTAAGCCTGTCAGTATGGCATGTAGGCAAACAAATGCCACTTGATTTTGTCATTGATCATGACAGGGGTCAGCTAATTTCAGAGAAGCTTTATGGTTGTTGATTGAATGGAGCTCTTTTGCATTTAATTTGCTAGAATTCTTAAATAGTTCAAGCTATGAAACAGAAGTGTCCTCATTAGAGATTTAAATCATGTACCCGAAAGCCCTGGCAAATTACAGTAAGATCATAGGGACTGGGTAGTGGGTATTCAGTCAGTTATATGAAAATTTGGCATGCTCTGTCTCTCAAAGATGATAATAATTAGATCATTCAAGACACTGGAAATCACTTTAATCACAAAAAAGAAAGGTTAGCAGAGAACTCCATTCTAGCTTCAGGATGGAAATCACCTTTCCTTATTGATAATTAGATAATAAAAATAGCCACATAATCAAAGTGAATGGATTATAAAAATTAATGTTTAAATCTGATTCCTGAATCTGAACTTATGAAATTTGTGCAGTTCATATTTATCAGATGACAATGGGTTCTTCAAGTTACCAATGTGCCCTCTTAGGCCTTTGCTACTATATACCTACTAGTTTTAAGCTTAAGCTGATAGTGTTATAACCCAGTCCGTTACTGTAGCAACTTTATAAAGCACAACAATGTAGCACGGGTACTGTAGCAGGCCGAAAATACTTTTCTTCCCTTCTAAAAGTTTCAGTCCCTCTCTTCCATTTCCCATTCATACTTGTTGGAAACCCTAGCCATGTCCTTCTCCTCTTCTTGCTTTTAATGGTTAAAGATAGGTAAGTAATTCTTGTTTCCATTACTTTTCATTTTGTGTTCTTGTTGATAACCTTAGTATAAACTTAGGGTTTGTGTTCTTCTTGTTTTCCCTCTTATTTTCCCTAGATTAATGGAAGTAGAGAGGATGAGAAGAGAAGATGGCAAGGTGAGTGGGCTAACCGAATCATTCTTGATTTATTTTGGTTCTTGTAAATTATTTGCATGTTTGGGTGTTGTTTTGGCATGATGTTGATTGGAACTTGGCATGGTTTTGCTAAAATATCATACTTGTTGTTAATTGGGTCCATGACAATGTAAGGTCTTGGGAGTTCTATTTTTGGTGAATTATGCAAGTGTAGATTAGTGTGTAAAGAAATCATATTATTGAGTTATGCTAGAGTCCATGGAATGGAATTTGGGTGATGCACATAAGGTGTTTGACTAATTGCCTCCTAGTGTTGAATACAAATATTTGGGGATATAATTGTGAGAATTGTGTGATTTAATTTTGTAATGACTTTCAATGGTATTGATGGGCTTAGTTGTTAGTTTGTATGAGCAATCCTTCATGAAGGAATAATAAAATGTGGATCCCTTGTTTGTTGCTAAATATGAGTTGAAATTTTTAAATGCATTTGTTTGATCTCATGTGTGGGTGATAATATGTATATCTTGTGGAATTGGTTAGGAATCAAGAGGTAAGGAATGTGTTTTTATACATATCATGGTTTGTGTTAAAATACTAGAATGTAAGAATTATGAGAAGATGGACATTTTTCATTATAGATTATAAGTATATGTAATGTTGGCAAGGGAAATTTGTTTATGTGAGGGAGTTATGTTTATGTAATTCTTTTGCATGGGTTTGGAAGAGATTGGAAATGCTTTGATGATATGTCGGGATGATACGAAGGAGTTAGAGAAAGGGGGAGAGATGTATGCTCATAATAGAATGTAAGATTTTGATAAAAACTTATGTGATGAGAACTAAAGCATGAATGTTCAAGAATGAAAATAATAATGTGAGTTGCTTTTGAATCTAGAGGAATGGGGTGGTATGAAGCTGGGATTGATGACATTTTAGGGTGAGATGACATGACAATTATGGCCGGTAAAGAATTGAAAAGTTGGTGAGTTGCTTGGGTGTTATTGCATCTTGGATATTAAAGGTGACCTTGACCTAATGTTAATTCAAAATTGGGGTAATTGCTTTATATAGCTTATGTTGGTTGATGTTCAAGAGTTGTTTTAATATTGGAAGGGAAAACTAGGTTCATGCCCTTGAAATGAAAACTTGTTTTAGATGAGCAATTATGATAAGATACATTATTGATAAAATCAAAATGATGGGAAAAACCAAGGGTGCGGATTGGATTTATAGATTAGAAGTTTTGATTTATTAAAGACTTGTGCAAGATGATGTACTACAGGGAATCTTAAGGTTTAGCTTGATTTTTTCTCACTGGGACAAAAACTTTGGGAAGCATTTGACAAGGAAAATGTTCAAGATGGTCTTGAGTTTCGCTCTAAGCAAAATATCTTTGCAATTGTTAGTATGATCTTGGAGTTATGTGTTGTAAAATGGAACAAAGGTTAGAAGTGATATTATGCCGAGACCTTAAGGATGTAATTTCTGTGGTGTTTGGTTTTATTTGATGATTTATTCATTTGGTAAATTTTGTGCATAATTTCTGTTTCTTCAGTTATTTCCCTTAATGAGGGATTCTGAAGTTCAGATTGCTCGTGAGTATCCGGGAACTCTCGAATTTGCAATTTCAACCTCGAACTCGTGTTTTGGTGTATAATTATTTATTTGTTTATTTTGTTTTTGCATTAATTATTCCAGTATTTCCTCCGTCTCGTGATCTCGTATCTCCGCGGTTTTAGTACATCTCGCGATTTCGCCCGCCTGCACTAGGGAGGAGTAAGTCCCAGCCATGTGCACATATTTCTCAGTAGCGCTACCCCCGATCGCGGTCAAGATCCGCTACTACCGCTGATATTCTCGTTTTCGTTTCCGCCCGACTTCACGATCGATGATCCGACCGTCGCCGTTGATTGCGTATTAGTCGGGAGATGTACATGTCTGCTTTGGCGATTTTCGGCATTTCGAGTATCTCTAGATTCGAGCATTCTCTCGTATTTCGCTCCGCTATTATTCCTGCTATTTTGTCATTCTGTATGGAAAGTATTATGTTTGGGATTATTTCGATAACCAATTTCCGTTTTCACCGGTATTTTGAGTTTTCTCGTGTTTTGTCTTCACTCACCGAGTCAACCGAGTTACTCAAACTCTCTTCTTCTATCTTTTCGGTACTCGACTTTTTAGGTTGTGCTTAAGACCTGTTGATCACCAGGTGCTAGGATGGATCCATTAGGTTGTCATTTTCTTGTAAAATTTTTATAACCTCGATTTATACATTGGATTCTCGATCCGTGAGTTTGTGTTGTATTGCATCCATTTTTTTATTGTTTCGCTCGCTTGTTAGGGGTTGACTCGACCAGGGTCAACTCGAGGCCTAGCACCCAGTGGGGGCCCATCCCCGTTGGATGCGGCCGATCGTCACGGCCCGGCTTTGGGGAGTGAGCGTGACGAATAGGATGATAAAACTAGCCTTATATATTCAAATTTATATTTTTCTAAATGAACCGATGTAAGATCAATAGTTACTTTAATACCACCTTGCTTTTGATACATGTTAATCTATTTTAACTTGGCATGTTTTAAATAAACCAAACAAACAAAACCATACTCCAATGATAAATTTGATGCAAACCAAACATATTATTTGGGCTCTCAATTTAACCAAAAGAGCTTAAGTTTATGGGTTGCTTATATATTCAAATCCATATTTTCCAGAGCTACCATTGTGGGACTATTAGTTAATCTAATAAGGAAAAAGTGGATAGCTAATTATTATTTGCCTATTCTATAAATAATTACAAGAACAAATTAGAACAACTTAATTAAATTAACAGGACTTAAAAGGTAAGATCCTGACAGAAGCTAAATACCAACATTAACAAAAGTGTTAACATTTTTTTTTAATTGTAGAACAAGTATTAAAATCATGAAGACTTTGAGATTTCTACCATTCCTAAATATGCCATCAAACTTTAATTGCACCCATAAACTTTAAATTCACCATTAAAAAAAACGCAAGAAAAAAGAAAACCCTAAACTCTCACATTCCTTGTACCACACATGAAGATGAAATTATAAGGGGAAAGAGAAAGAGAAAGAGAAAGAACAAGTGCTTACCAATGAGCAAAGAACTCAACGATAGCGTAAGTAGTAGGAGAATCCGTAAGGACGGCATCAAAGTTGGTGATGTTGAGCTCCACGGAGGCTTCCAGTGGATAAATCCCATGTCCTCCAAGATGCCGAGGCCCCAAGGAGATGACTGAAGCTTCCAAGACTGGTAGCACAAGGAGGACAAAGACTAAAAGGCGGTGAAACTTGTTAGCGAGCATCTGGGAGAAACCGAGAGATCACGATTTTTGGATTTCTAGGATTTCGAAAGAGTAGTAGCAACAAGAAAGCATAGTCTCAATCGAGCTGCCTCATGCTCGAGCCGGCACGGCACGGAAAGGCGCGGTGACCCCAAGGTTTATGTTTTGGCTTTTTGTTAAACCGCTAGTTGGTTAAGGGTTTTTATGTAATTAACTAAAGAAAAAAAAAGTACTTATTCCAAAAATTTTATTTTTATTTTTAATATTATTCTATTTTAATTATTTTTTAACCAATACAACCGAAACCTGTCTTAAAAATATTACATGCGTTCATTATATGCATAAGCGACCCCACATTGTCCATCTATAAGAGGCCCACTCACTATATATGCATTGAGAGTGTGTTTGAATGGAAGTAATAAATACTATTGGAATGAGAATCATTATCAATAGTAGCTTATATCCATGTTTAATGCACAACTATTAGAATGTGAATGAAATGTGTAAGTACTCCCTCCGTTCCTTTTTATCTGTTATAAACTCATGTTCTTTTTTATCTGTCATTTTTTAACATCAAGAAGCATTTATTATTTTTTTCGCAAAGTTACCATAACACTCTATTCAATTTTCTTCTTAAAATTTAATATGAGAGAAATGCGAAGATATAAATTAGGGGTAATTTTGGAAAGATAACTAATTTTTTATTAAATTATGTGAAATAACCAACTTTCTTGGTATGTGAGATTCGGTTATTTACGACAGATAAAAAGGAACGGAGGGAGTAATGAATAATGGTAGAAGCATATGTATTTTGCACAAAATTGTGAGGATGACACTGTATAGGGAGGAATGAATAATATTACTTTTAAAATGACGCTTTTACCCTTTTGAATATTTAATTAAATAAAACTTATAAAAATAAATAATTAGCTATAATGATTACATTAGATAATAACTAAACAAACATTATTATATATATAATTATATTAATAAAAATAAAATGATATTTTTGCTCCTAAAAAAGATTTAATTAAATTACAATGATTAGAATTACATAATTGTGTCCAGGTACATTTAGTTAAATAAAAATTATTGATTACAATTATTAATTATAATAATTAAAGTCTGGTAACAATTTCTTTTATTGACATTTAATTATAAAAAAATAAATTATTTAAATAATTAATTAAAATAATTAAAACTAATAATAATTAAAATGAGGTATTTAATTTGAATAATTAATTTGAATAATAATATTAAAAATGTTTTTTAAAATAAAATTTTATTTATCATAAATTATTGTAATTGGATTTATGTGTATTGATAAGTGCTTGTGCAATAAAAATACGAAGTGTTCTTTTCTTGTGTTGAGCATTACTTTTCTCGGATTTTAACGCTAATATGTGTGTATTTATGTTACTTTCATGAAGGTAGGGTTGTGAGGCCGAATATGAGAGAAAGAAGGCAATGTGGGTTGTAATGCACCAATTTGTAGAAAATCTTGCTAAGGTTCAAACGCGAAGACATAGGTCGGGTTTGAGATGCGGGAATGTGTGCCGACCTCCTCCTATTCAAGCTAGTACAACTATTTGGAAGGGCACAAGGGC
Source organism: Dioscorea cayenensis subsp. rotundata (assembly GCF_009730915.1). NCBI lineage: Eukaryota > Viridiplantae > Streptophyta > Magnoliopsida > Dioscoreales > Dioscoreaceae > Dioscorea > Dioscorea cayenensis. Next base: position 15,628,764 of record NC_052490.1, read on the forward strand.
AGTCACATTCAAGCATTCCGACTTGTGCATATAGAACAAGATCTCCACCAACATGTCCGTTATTGAAGAAGCAAAGCGATCCACGACGTAAACGTGTGCCCGTTTGTATTACCTCGATGAAAGCATGGATTCAGGAGTATTTCGGACCGGTACTGTAGCAAAAATGCTGTACCAGCACTGTTCACAGCCGGCAGAGAAAACAGGAAAACAGAGAATCTACATGGGCGTATGGAAATTCCACACGCTCGTGTGAAAAATCCACAGGGGCGCCCACATGAGCGTGTGAAATCCCGATTCCACCCCTTTAAAAGCCGATTTCAGCCCCGATTTCAGCATTTTTTTCTCCATCTTTTCCCCAACTTGAGAGACGACGGCGGCTAGGGTTTTGATTAGGGCTTTGGAGAGGTTTTACGGCTCCGACATCGCACGCCGTATGGAAGAAGGTTAGTGGGAGAGCTTTCGTCGGCACCGATCCAGCGAGGTGTGTCCTAGGCCGGACAAAAGGACCCTTGCGATGAGTAGAGGACTCTCCACAAGACCATCGCCACGACTAACGAGGGGGTTTTCTATGGATGCTTTGTTTTTACATTCGATTTCATTGATTGTATCTAGCTCCATGGAGAGCTAAACCCCTAGTGGGTACTTGGGAATTTGTGAACCCTAGGATGTATTCATTTCATTGAATCTCTTTATTATGCTTTCAATTAATTGATGTTTATTGTGAGTTCCAATCTTGTATGCTTGATTGTATGAATACTCCCCTAGAGTGACACTAGGGTTGAGAGTTCTTCTTGGTAACTCTTGTGAGTGAGTGACACACCATGAAAGTTAGACAAAGCTAGATTGGAGAGAGTTGAGAGGATGAGTCGAGAGGTAGCGGAGCGTGCCCTTTCCTCTCCGGTGTGATCTATCTTACCTTCACGTTCCAAGAGTTCTTTGCCACCATAGTAGAGTGAACGGGCTAAGGGATGACCTTCCGCTGGGGCTTAGTTGTGAGTGCAACAGAGTGAAGCGTTGGAGTGATTTTAGCATCTAGGGCTTAATTGTGGCTAGGGATCTTTCACCTGGACCAAAGGGTTAGGTCTATACATAAGAATAGGGTTTATCATTTGGAATACTTAGAGCTCATTACAATTCTATACGAGTGTGGGGTGTTGAGATTGTTCGATTTCTCCTCCGGGACATGTATAGAGTTAGGCATAGTTGACCTTAGATTTGGGACTATGCAATTAAGGATTCCCACGACTCACTATTGCATTAACTAGGAAGCATAATAGAGGTTTCTTGCACTTGAAACGATTGTCCTAGGCGGAACAATATCCAGGTACCCCATCTTTATCGATTGCCTTACCTTCTCCTTTACTTGTGCTCTCTTTCTTGTTGTTTTTACTTTTGAGAATTGAATCTTGTCACACATATCACTATTCATCTTCCACATTAGTTAAGAAACAACTTAAGTGTCTTTATTCCCTACTCTCTGTGGATACGATACCCACTCATTTGGGATTGTTACTTCAACACCCGTGCACTTACGGTTTACATGCATATACGGACATGTCAAGTTTTTGGCGCCGTTGCCGGAAATAGGCGTTTAGAGATACTTTGCACTTTGTTTTCTAAGCTATTCATTTATTCATTCTATTTCATATTTTCTTATTCTATCATCGTTTTGATTTTTTTTTTCTTTTTTTTTGGGTGCAGCTCCAGGTTATGACCCGAGGGAACCCCTCCATACTGACTGAAGGAGATCCTGAGCTTGAACGTACACTTAGAAGAAAAGGGAAAGAACCTGTGCAAGAACAGTCTAATCAAGATGATTTAGAAATAGAAGAATCTGAAAACATGGCAGAACAAAATGAGCAACAGCGGACATTATCCGATTATGCCAGACCTTCAGTATTGGGGACACAATCGAGCATTGTGCGTCCCCCAATTACAGCTCAGAACTTCGAGCTGAAGCCGGCATTCATCCATATGTTGTAGTAATCCACACAGTTCAATGGTTTGGCCGATGAGGATCCAAACAGTTATATAGAGAACTTTCTCGAGGTGTGTGATATGTTCAAGATAAATGGAGTAATGGATGATGCCATCAAGTTGAGAGCCTTCCCATTTCCCTTGAAAAGGAGAGCGAAGCAATTGCTACACACATTACCTAGAGCATTAATTACCACATGGGAGGAGATGGTAGAAGCTTTTCTTGTCCGTTATTTCCCTCTCAGAAAATCTACAAAGCTTAGGAATGAGATCTTATCCTTTGTATAATTGGAATTAGAGTCTCTATTTGAGATGTGGGAAAGGTTCAAGGAGCTCCTGAGAAAGTGCCCACAACACGGAATCTCGGAGTGGATGATTGTTCAGACCTTTTACAACGGTCTGAATCCGAATACAAGGCAACTCTTGGATGTGGCAGCAGGAGGTACCTTAGGTAGCAAGACCCTCGGTGAGGCTCGTCAATTAATTGAAGAAATGGGGTTAAACAGCTACCAATGGAATGCCAGGGAGAAGAAAAAGGTGGCCGGTCTCCATGAGATAGATGCAATGACTTCATTGGCGACTCAAGTGGAATCATTGAGTAAGAAGTTAGATCTTCTAACTTTGAACAGAGTAGCGGGCGTGATTACTTGCACCGGGTGTGGTGGAGGACATGCTCTCTCCGATTGCCAGATATCTATTGGTGATGCATCTTCGATTGAGAACATCGATTTTGTAGGTAATGGCATGAGGACTCAAGGGAACCCATACAGCAACACCTACAATTCGGGTTGGAAGAATCATCCCAATTTCTCGTGGAGCAACCAAGGTCCACAAAAGGCCATGGGGCCACCGGGTTTCCAACAACAAGGCCCAAATGTAGAAAACAGAGTTTCAGGTTTGGAGACCCGAATGACCGATTTGGAGAAGGCCTTAACTAGGTTTGTGTGATCATCTGATACAAGGTTCCAATCAGTTGAGGCTACACTTCGCAACCACACCGCCTCTTTGCATAATCTTGAAAATCAAGTAGGGTAGATTGTGAAGTCCTTATCGGAAAGGCCACAAGGAAGCTTGCCGAGTAACAGCGAGACCAACCCTAGAGAGCATGTGAAGGTGATCACTTTGAGAAGTGGTTATGAGGTTGAGGGTAAGCTTCCGAGTGAGAAGCCCAATGAACACGTACCCAAGGTTATAGAGGTTGAGAAGGGAGCAAGTAAAGAGAAGGAGGTGATACCCCCACCTTTGAAGCCAAGAATCCCTTATCCCTCTAGATTAAAGAATGACCAAGGGAGTGAATAGTATAAGAAGCTCCTGAGTATGTTCAAACAACTCCACATCAATATTCCTTTTGTTGAGGCATTGTCCCAAATGCTAAGTATGCAAAATTCTTGAAAGACTTGTTGACCAACAAGAGGAAGTTAGAGGAGAGTGCTTCAGTGATTTTAGATGCATCTTGCTCGGTGGTTTTGCAAAAGAACATGCCGAACAAGAAGAAAGACCCGGGAAGCTTCATCATTCTGTGTAATATTGGCAATCTAGGTGAAGAAATGGCATTGGTGGACTCAAAGGCTAGCATCAACGTCATGCCATACACCTTCTTTCAAAAACTAGGCTTGGGCTAGCCTAGACCTACTCGGATGACTTTGCAACTAGCAGACCGAATGGTGAGACATCCGAGAAGCATTATCGAGGATATGCTTATCAAGGTGGACAAGTACATTTTTCCTGTTGACTTCATAGTAGGAGACGTCGATGAGGATGCTGATGTACCCTTGATACTTGGAAGACCGTTTTTGCGGACTTCCAAGGCATTGATTGACATGGACGGCGGAGAGCTAACTTTGAGAGTTGGAGATGACAAGCTCACATACCGCCTTGCTGAAGCCATGCGGCATTCTCTTGATTTTGATGATACTTTATATTTTCTAGACGCTACTGATGAGATTTTTGATAAATACATGCAGGAAATGTTCAATCAGGATCCATACGAAGGCTTGTTCGACCAAGAGGAGGACAATGAAGAAGTAATAATGCTTGGTTTGACAGAAGAAGTACCATCCACCCCAGGGATCTTGAAGAAGGTGCTCCAGAAATTGAAGAAGGCTAGGAGATGCCACCGGAAACACTCCAAGGCTGTTGGAGACGTGCGTGAACCGAACATATTGGGTGAACCATTTCTAGGCATTCCCAAGCCCGACAATTCACCCTCTACCCCTAAGAGATTTTGCTCGTCATGTTTCCAAACCATGGGTAAGAGGACAACTTTCATCTATGAGCCCCCGTGAGGTAAGATAAGGTATGTCAAGCTAAATGACTTTAAACAAGCGCTTCTTGGAAGGAAACCCAAGTGTTTACTGTTTTCTTAATTTGGTAGTTTATTGTTGCTTGAATAAATTATTGAGTGTTGGTGTCTTGATGTTTTATATTTCTGCTGTAATTTTATCGTGGGGTTTCAAGTTCATCGTGTGTTTTCATGTGAATTTGGTGAAGTTTTGGTTGTTTGAGCTATTTCTCATGTTTCACTGGTATAAATTGCATATTGGGGCAGGCTCTGAGTGTATAAACATGTTCAGAAATTTTCTGTAGAGCCTGCAAAATTTTCTAAGGCATCAAGAGAAAACACACGGACGTGTGGAATTAACACATGCCCGTGGTTTTGTATTGCGAGCTCATCCAGAGAAGGCATAGGGGCGTGGACTCGCCCCTGTGAATGACCATGCAATCCTCGCACGCCCGTGGGTAATTTCTGTACGGGCGTGTGAATTCTTGCAGAGATTGGCAGATTTTTCCTGAAAAGCACATAGGGGTGTGGACTCACCCCTGTGGGCGACCTTGTGAAAATCACACAGGCGTGGGTAATTTCTGCATGCCCGTGCGAATCTCTGTAGAGAAGCTCTCTTCATTCCGAGAAGTCACAGGGGTGTGTGCTTGCCCCCTGTGAGTTGGGCTTGTGAATGGCTACACCCGTGCGGAATTTCCACACGGGCGTGCGGAACACTTAGCAATTTTTTTCTCGGATGTCCGAAAGTAGCATGGTGTGCGGCCGCCTGTGGGTCGGGCGCACAGGTGCGGTATTTTTTTCACACGCCTGTATTTGCGCTCGCAGGCAAAGTGAGTGTTTTCCTCGAGAGTACACATGGGGCATGCACCCGCTCCGGAAAGCTTTCCGTGAGAGTACACTGGGCGTGTGTAATTTCCACACGCCCATGGGGATGTCATGTAACTCCAAGAGGCGACGAGTCCTTTTAAAAAGGATTATCGCTCCTCTTTACCCTAAAAATCCTCCGCTTATCTCGAGAGCACTTCTACATTGTTTCCCCGACCTCATATCCCCAATTTGGAAGGATTTTGCTTGGTTTTTCCGCCATTTTCAAAGTTTTTCATCTCAACCTCGACGGGTAATCCCTATCTTTGATTTCCTTCTGCAAAATTCATGATTTTCATCGATGAAACTAGTCAATAATGCTTCATTTTTTCAATTAGAATGATTATTTATATTTAGAACTAAGTAAAAGCGTTGTAATGGTGCATTTGTGGAGTTTGAAGCGTGGGTCGCGGTGTTTATTCACGGCTGCGGATCCAATACGTGCATGCGGAAATTCGCATTCCACCGTGTGGATTTCTGTAGCTATGTTTAATTAACTAGTTTGATCAATTCTTTTTCAATTTTTGCAGACTATAGCACCCAGGTTAAAGAAGCAAGCTGATAAGCGATCGTGAGAGTCGTCTCCTAAGTCCGAGAGCATGAGATTCACTATCCCTAAGCATCGTGCCCTGCTTTTGAGCTGCTTGTCAAGGTTTTGGTCTCGACATGACTCGGTTCTTGGATACGAGTATATTGAGAGATTTGCAGCAGGGGGATGAGTTCGTTGATGAGGTCGAGGATCTCGTTTCAGTGGGTGGTTTGAAGGCAGTTATTGTCGATTAGAGAGCCGGCCATCCGGGAGCTTACACTTGAGATTCTGTCGACATTCGAGTTCAACAGCTATGCAAGATCCGACGACCTCAACATAGTTCAATTCAGAGCACTTGGACATCACTATAGTCTGAGTATCATTCGGCCCGCTCGCCTCGGCTTATACAAGGAGGCATTTACGCACACCCGAGAAGTACCCTCGCCATCGACTAGATTATCTTGGAGCCTCGACCCCACGTAGAGCTTACGGAGCATTATGTTGTTAGGGGCCAATATGAGCTGGGGTATCCACGACCACGCGCCTTCTCGACCTGCGTGATCGATATCTACATGCCATCATGAGTGTGCTCGGTGAATGGCCATGGTGATAGCACCGCTGCTCGAGCCTCAGGAGCTTATGTACTTATATTCGATGATGCAGTACACACCGATCCATCTTGGGCATATCGTCGCTGAGTACATTCGACATCAGGGCCAGTATGCCAGATTGGGAGCGATCTTCTCGGGTCCATACATTATGAGATTTGCTCTTGGTATGGGTCTCTTAGGCGCGATTTGCGGGGCCGAGAAGACGAGTATACATGCGCCCCTAAGCCTGGAGACGATGAGATTGATGGGCATGGTTTGTAGGATTCAGACAGGGGTTTATGATCTGGTTATACCGGTCCCAGAGATAGCCGAGGAGGAGGAAGATAATGCCGAGGCTTCCCAGCTTGCCCCCGAGCCTCAGTCAGTACCTATGGAGACCAAGGCACCTCCGGTGATAGAGGACCCACCCCCGTGCACATGTTTTCACCATCTCGAGCCTAGGATCACTTTGAGAGGCTCAAGAGCACTATGGGGTTGATACGAATAGAGGTAGCAGAGGCCCGAGCAGAGATTGGCGATATTAGGGCTACGCAGGCCGCATAGAATACGGAGTTCATGGTACGTTTTGACACATTATAACAGATCTTAGAGCAAGACGTCGTCTCATCATTTGTCCTACGACTGAGGACTCCTCAGTGCCCCTCGCCTCCCAGCACCTCCATCCCCTATTCCCAGCACGGATGACCCACCATGTACTTCATCACCAGCGAGCAACAATGAGATCCGTAGAGCGACATTGATACTTGATTTTTATTTTTCCTCGCCTTTTTATTTCCGTATTTTTATTTTTGGACTTTGTATACTCAGAAAGGACTTTTCTTTCTGAGTTTATTTCCGTTGTATCTCAAGTTGTATTCATTATCTTATCTTTTATATACTCGAGTTATTTTTGTTTTTATTGAGCATCACTGAACCCCTTCATGTATGTGTGTAGATGGTCTTGTCATCATGGGAATTGAGACTTTGTCATGGGCACGGCCAAGGTGTTTCAGTACTTGGCCGTGTGAGCTTCACAACCCTGTTGGAACAACACTCCCAAGGACTTAGCTCCATCAAATGCAACTCTAGGAGTCAGGGGAGTATTGTTTTGATTGCTTCTCCCACATCTGAATCTAATTGATTTACATTATGAATGAGCCTGCATATGTACATTGGGGACAATGTACAACTTAAATGTGTGTGTGTGTGTGGGGGAGTTTCATAGTGCACACATCTCTTTTATACTAGTTTTGATTGATATACATGCTCACATAGCCAATGGAGGTTCACCTTAGTTTGCATTGATTGTATTCTTGAGTTTAGGAAAATTTTTAACATTGGATGTTTTCATGCTCAGGTTTTTGCTTGAGTTTCTAGGAATTTTTGCCCGATTGACACTTGTTGCACTACTCACTCTTTGAACTCTTTTGGAAACTCATATTTGATATATAAGGGACTAGTTTTAGTTGTTTCTTGTGTTAATTCTGAAAAAAATGAAAAAATTGAAAAAATAAAAAGAAAGAACAAAATAGTTTTGTTGTTTAGTTGTGCTTGTTGGGTGGAAAGAGCTACCACCTATGATGTATGAAGCTACTCTCATAAGTCGGATACTAGTTATGCCCTAATGAGAGAAAGAGCTACCACCTCGAAAGTGTGAAAGCCACCTTAGCGACTGCTTTGGAAAGGGCTACCTTAGAGGATGTGTGAAGCTACTACCCTTTTTGAATTTTTGTTACCTCTTGTAGATAAATAAGTCCCTTATATGTAGAGCTTTGAGGAGTATACTTTGGGTCGACTTGAGTGAGTTCACACACTTACACGATTTCGGGTTTGTCGCCCTTTTTGATTCAATTTTTTAGCTAGAGCATTGATTTTTCGTATTTAGTGTTGAAATTTCCCGTACTTGTAGAATGCACTATTTGTATGCTTTGGTGAACCTAAGGCCAAGCACTTCCAATATTTCCTTCGTCTATGCTTTAATGTTTTAATTTTTTGCTTGAGGACAAGCAAAAACTTAAGTGTGGGGGAGTTTGATAAGTGCTTGTGCGATAAGAATACAAAGTGTTCTTTCCTTGTGTTGAGCATTACTTTTCTCGGGTTTTAACGCTAATATATGTGTATTTATGTTACTTTCATGAAGGTAGGGTTGTGAGGCCGAATATGAGAGAAAGAAGCCAATGTGGGTCATAATGCATGAATTTGGAGGAAATATTGCTAAGGTTCAAACGTGAAGACATAGGTTGGGTTTGAGATGCTGGAATGTGTGCCAACCTCCTCGTATTCAAGCTAGTACAACTATTTGGAGGGGCACAAGGGCAGTCACATTCAAGCATTCTGACTTGTGCATATTATAATAATCTAGATATATTATTTTATCACCATTTGAATTTGATAAGAGGTCAGAGATGCAATCTTTAAGGTGGAGGTAAATAACAAGCTTGACAAAGGAATGATCATGCTCAAAGCTAGGGGTGAGCAAAACCCGGTACTCGATTTTTTGGATGGGAAAAAACTTGACCCGTATCTGACCCGATTTTAATCGGACACCCAAAACCGGGTACCTGATTTAAATTGGATCTAAAATCGGATATTTGGATCCAAATTTAAGTTTTATCGGCTTATGGAATTTTTTATATAATAACATTACATAAAAAACAAATATAACCAACTTATAATTTAAAAAAGGATTAAAATCTTATATTATTTTCTACAGAACAAAAAATAATAAAAAATTCTATCAATCCTAAATGATAAAAAAAAAAAATCAAATGTTTTCGGAAGCATCAAACTTCTCATCAATAATGAAGATAGAGAGAAGACGTGGGGCGATGACGACTAGAAGAAATGATATACTTTGGAGGGATTGTATTAGGGAATTGAATTTTTTTTTTTATATTTGGCCCCTATAAAATTCAAATTTATTATATATACATGTATAACTCTTAAATTAATTAAATTAGGGATTTCATTTTTTTTTTATTTTTAGCCCTTGTAAAATTTAATTTATCAATGTATACATACAACTCTTAAATGTATTAGATTATGAATTTGGATTTTGTTTTTACTTTTAGACAATGTAAAATTTAAATTTATTAATATATATGTATATATACATATATATGATATATATAAGAATATATTGGAAATTGGATCGGATTCGGCTACCTAGTTTTTATTTTCTCCCAACCCGGATCCGATCCAGTTTTCAGCTCAAAAATTCTGATCGGGTACTCGATTCATTTTTACGGATCGGGTACCCGTAAAATTCAGCCAAAAAAATTGGATACAGGATAGGATTATCAGATTAGGGTTTTTTTTGCTCACAACTACTCAAAGCTTGATAGGCTTATCTGTCAGGCCTTGAACCCGGCTCGCCGGACTCAGTACGCCGACAAAAGGGGGCACACCCATAGTGCATAGCACTATAGGCATGCAAGGCCTCAGAACCTATCTCAAGACATAACATACAATGTAACATAATTGTAAATTCCAAAAGTTAAAATCCAAAAAATACAAAATTTACTAAATACAAGCTCAAAGTTTACAATACATACAAAATTAGAACTTAAACAATACTAGAGATAGGTTTGCTACATGTTCACTCCCGGTAATCTATTTATACCCCTAATTTGAAAAAATTCAACAACTAGATTATGAGCTTGACAACCTAGTAAGTAATGCATTAAAACTAACTGAGATCTTATGAGATTTCAAAAATTCAGAATAAAAAACAAATCATATCACATATTACAAATATTTATCCAAAATATAGTTCATAAAACCAAGGTGGTTCAACAAAATACAAGTAAATAACAAAAAAATATATGTTTCCAGATCACTATAGCGGAAGCAAAATATCAGAGCTCATTTGTTTAGCCTTAGTGACCGTGAGCTAGATTTTTCGAGCTCATTTTTTTACTCTCGGTGACCCGAGCCAAATTATCGAAACCATTATTCTTTCATCGATGACACAAAGTGCAAAAACTATAGTCCCTTATTAGAGTTTCATGTCGACATAGTTAGTGTTTAACCCCTAGTGACAGGGTTAGTGCCTAGTTAATTGGAGACTAAACATATTTATGTCAAAATAACTTTGTTATCCAAAAAACAAATAGAATATTAGAATTTCAAACAAAAATTTCAAACATGTCGAATTTGCGGTATAATTCATCGAGCAAACATACTAACATATGTATGATCCCTTTTTCTTTTATAGCAAAAAAATAATTTAGTTATATTTAGAACAATTAACAAACTTAGTATAACAAGCATTAACAAAATATAATAGAGATATGGAAATTGATGTTTCAGGGTAAGAAAAATAATTCAAAATTTTAATATATATATGTATGTATATATGATATTAGAAAATTAATCAAAGTCTAACAATGTTTTAAAATTATAAAAGCAAAATTTAAAAATAATTTAAATAAATAAATGAATAAGTTCATAATATTGATAATTAGAAATTATATATATATATATATATACATTTATATGTGGTGTTACTTACTTGATCAATGTGAGATTCTCTAATTCTTACACCAAATCAAAACTTTTGGCATAGCCTATATTTGGGTAGAAATCCCATTAGTTTTACTAATAATATCCATTTAACAATATTCATAAATATACAAAAAGATTCCAAGATACTGATGATGCTTCAAAACTTAAGCGGCTAATAAGCAATTGTATTATAAAATGAGATTTCCAAAGGGCACAAATGCAAAAAGTTCAAGCTATTATCCTACACTCCCAAATATTGATTCTTTCGAGAGTACAATAGAAATTATCCACTTTAAAGTTTAAAGGGTATATGAACAATTCCATCATGACCATTAAGGACTAAATCCCTCATAACTTTACATATACTTTTCCAAATGACAAAATTCAAGATTCTAAGAAGAGTAGACACATAAGACTATAGCATATCTGAAATTCATATTGATTAGAGTACTACTCAATTTAAAACATTCATTTAAATCTCTACCTAGTTCTTCAGATTTATAATTCAGATATATCCCCTTCAAGAATGCATTTCTCTCAATCTACAACTCCAAAAGAAAAGATATTTTTCAGACAATCAGGTAACTTAGTAGGAAACAATTCTCCTATTTTTCACCTTACCAAATTCAATCTCCATGACCATAAAAAATACCCACCAATCTTCAGGTTTTGCACCAAAATTCCAGCCGAGACAGTTATACAAATAGGGCTATCTCTCAAAAACTACATATATGTAAAATTTGAAACATTGCAAGAACTTAACTAATGTCAAAATTTAAAATTTTGTTTTTTTACTCTCCTCAAAATTATGCCTCTAAGACCCTTAAAACTTAAGTTGAATTTCTGGTATTTCAAAACCAGAAATATGAAACTTATTAAATGAAGTCAATTAAAAATTTCTCTCTCTCTCTAAGGCAATTTTACAAACACATATAAGGCATACCAACATAATCATAGTTTTGATGGTATACAATAAGAAGATCCAAATTAAACATAAATAACCATACTAACAATATGAACTAGAAAATGAACATGATTTAAAGCTACAACATAGTCTACAAAGATCAAAATTGCACCATTCAAAGATGTGAAATTAAAAACTAGTAGTTACCTAAAAACTCCTCACAAACTGATAAGTGCTTGTGCGATATGAATGCGAAGCGTTCATTCCTTATGTTGAGCATTACTTTTCTCAGGTTTTTACATTAATATGTGTGTTTTTATGTTACTTTTATGCAGGTAGGGTTGTGAGGCCGAGTATGAAGAAAATAGACCAATGTGGATCATAATGCACATATTTTGGAGGAGATCTTGCTAAGGT